>NW_024884142.1:62238745-62265281 GCF_019232065.1 Centrocercus urophasianus
TTTTTTTTTTTTTTTTTTTTTTTTTTTTTAGCTGCTGAGCAGAGAGAGTGAGAATAGCTTGAACTGCCTAAACTAAACTGTGCACTAGAAATTAGTACTTTAGGTTGTTTAGGTAAGATGATGATATCTGGGCCACTATCTTGAGTAGACTCTATATGCAAGTCTGCCGTACTTTGTGGTGTTCATGATCAATGATCAACCTATCAATACCATGATTTAGTATAGGGACAACTCCCATTCTGTAGGTAAAACCCGGGATAAAACATTTCTATTCCTACATATTTGTTGGGTCTAAAAGTGGAATTTATTTGTAATGATGGAAAAGTCTGTGTTGATGCACCGCTGTTATTTGTGCATCAGGCTTTCAGAAATGTGAAGATGAAAAGCCTAGGGCTGTTTGTTTCATTAAAAATTACATAAGCAATAGATAGGAGGCTACGGTAGTTGCCATTTATCAGCTAGGACCAAAATGTTTGTCATGTGTTAAAGACAAAGATTTCCATTTCCAAAGTTAGTAGAAAAGATAGGTAAGTTTTCCCGGAGCAGTAGATGAGAAGTTACTAGGCAAATAGACATGGAATGGTATTGATAAGTCTGCTATTAGCAGTCCAGCAATATCTTTGTTTTGGGGTTGGTTTTTTTTGTTGTTGTTGTCCTGTTTTGTTGTTGTTTTTTCCTATGGAGAAGTGAACTGGCATATTAAAGTGTGGTGTGAAGCATTGAATACACTACTGCTGGCTGGGAGTGGGAATGTTAGTAAGACCTGGTCTGCTGGCAGCAATCCATTTCTACTCGTGCTGAAGAAGCAGTGCTAGTAAGCTCTTCTTTAGTCTAGCTAGCTTTACTAACATTCTGTCACTGTTGTACTGAAAATATTTTTGGCAGTTCAAGCTATTTTTTCACACTGTAATAGCCTTATTTAATTTTAAATTGTTAATCTTTTTCCTCCCACCGTTTCCTCAGCTACGCTTATGTAGCTGATGATGGTGGGAATAAGGACCTCATCAGAGTTTTTCTCATTGTGTGATGTTAAGACAATATATATTGTGATTCCAAACAAATTTTCTATTTGACAAAGCCCTTTGCTGGCTTTAGATGATTTTTTCCTGTATCATATTGTTCTCTTATAAATATATATTTAGGGAATTGTGCACACTTCCAAATACAAAGGGGTAGACTTTCACTGCCTTAGGAAAGAAATCACTTTTAATAAGAGTTGTATGATAAATAAATGCAAGTTGATGAAAATTGGAGTGTAAATATTTTTTACGTACTTCAGGTTTCTTATTTGAAAGTGTGCTTTTACCGTTTCACCTGTTAAATATGAAGTAGAAGATTAAACTGGTTCAAAGTGTTAATGAAGGATCTGCATGCTTGCTATGTCTGTTAATCAGGAAAAGCAAGCCTCTCCCAACTTATCTTGAGAACACTAGCAGCCTTACAGTGACACATTTTTCTTAAGGAAAAAAAAACTTATGCTGTGGCTGAATTACTGTTGCTGCTAGAATCTGAAAAAGGCTTAGCAAAAAAAAAAAAAAGTATCCATAACCTTCAGTTGAGTGGATTTGGCCGCTATTGGGCATTCGGGTCAAGTGTGAATATGTGTAAAAGTGCTTTTCATATTTGTCTGTGCATTATTATGAAAAACATCAAAACTGCTGTAGTTTCCCATTTCTACTGTATTTCACTTGCAACCTATTTTTAATAAAGTTTGTATTGTATTTAACTTTGCATTAAATGTTTTTTTGTACTCTTTGTTTTTTGACTCTGCATTCACAGCAGTGTTACTATAAACACAAGTGGCTATTTTTAATGTTTCCCTTACTTTTTAAAACACAAGCCAAGTCGATGCATCTCATAATGATGGGAACCTGAAATGAATTTCACGTAGGGAACCAAGCAAAGAAGTTCATCCTCACAGATCAGCGGGGAGAATTTAATGTTCAGTACCTGAACAAGTGATTTTTACAGCTTATCCAGCCACTTACGAAATAGTAAGTATTGATGGGATCAAATATGCAGGCTAGCTCATGGATTCTGGTGAATGGTGCTGTATTTGTATTCTCCTTCAGTGCAAAGTGTGTTCCTGAGAATGAAAGTGAACCTGGAATACAACTTCTTTTTGGAAAAGGCAATTGTGAGTAATACTGGAACCAAAGACTCCATTGTGATTGCCGTGGTTAAGAAGGCATTTGAATGATGTTTCTCCTGTTGCTGCATTAATAACACCACATGACTTGCAGTTGAAGTTCTGTTTGAGGAGAGCAGAGGTGGGAATTTTGTCACAGTGAAGTGCTGTAGATTCCAGCTGCTGTAGCTGAGTGTCTGCTGCAGATGAGATCGAGAGCCATGTGCACCTCTTTCCAGGCAAGTACCTTCATCACACCCAGAGGGTGATGACACACCAGAACAGGTTGCCCAAGGAGGCTGTGGATGCCCCATCCCTGGAGGCATTCAAAGCCAGGCTGGATGTGGCTCTGGGCAGCCAGGTCTGATGGTTGGCAATCCTGCACATAGCAGGGGGGGTTGAAACTAGATGATCATTGTGGTTCTTTTGAACCCAGGCCATTCTATGACTCTATGATCTCTCCAGTTGCAAGGTCTACTCTCCAGAATTTTCAAAATCACTACTGAGGACGTTCTGAAGGTGTGGGCGAGTGGGACCTTGTGTCAGTGCTTTTGAGTCAGTGGACTGTGACCATAAGAATAAAGCTAAAGGAAAAAAGGTGTTTTAATATTGAATGCGTAGTCTAGAAGAAAAAGGAAACAACCCATTTTCAGCATCCCCTTTTCTTTATGGGTATGAACAAGCATCCTTAGCGACTTTGGGTAAATGATATTGATATGCATATGCATATTGGTATGATATATGATTTGCATATGCAGCCAGGTCTGCCACCTCCAAACAGACTCTGATTATCTTAAATTTCTGCCACATTCTCCCTTTTGCACCTATCATTCCCATACCACACTTCTTAACTGCTTTTACATGCCGCTTGTGCTATGGCCTTGTTGGTAGCTGAGAAAAGGAGAGGGAAACTAAGAATCTGAGAAAGTCCAGAAGATAGATCCTGTTTACTGAAATAATATTTTCTTGATCATAACGATTGTTTGTAGATCAAGCAGTGAGTTCAGCAGCAGAATAAACAAATGAGACCTTTCTCCTTTACCTCCCAATTCAAAAAGTTAATTGAGTTAGGACAAATTACAACAAAAACAGTAATAGCAATAACCTTCACTAAGAACAGTCTGGGAAAAAAAAAGTACTGTAAAGCACAAGAGTTTGCTAATGAGAACAGGAAAATATGTGGCTCTTCCTCCTGTTGTGTCAGATAGTTCTGTCGCAGTCACCTGGGGGCTGTGTGGCTGAGAAGGCAAAGCCTGAGAGCTTAAGCAGTCTGTCAATTTGTTTCCTAGCTGTAATGACAGATAAACTGCTTAGCAAGACCAGCAATATGCAATTAACCTGCTTGGACAATACTCATGTATTCTTAGTAACAGATGAACATTCAGGATTGCCTTACAGTTGTTGATGCAAATGTTTTGCTTACGTTGAGTAATTAAATATTTATAGCTTCACTGAATATCATGTTTGCATGGATGGGTTAATTTGGCTCGTGCTTTGATTGTAAACATGTTAATGTGTGAGGAATGTTAAATCCTCTATAGGTACACTTTTTGCTGTGGATGTGTACCAGAGCTGCTGCTTTCAGAACGAAGCAAACTCATTCTTTTGCAAAAATCTCTTCGGTAGGCAGACGGTATCAAGTGGCTTTTCTTCTCAGGAGGTCAGGCTTGTAATTATCTTCCAGTAGGCAAGATGATGCCAGGGAAGATTCAGGCTGGATGTTAGGAAATACTTCTCCAAGAGTGGTCAAGCACTGGAATTGGCTGCCCAGGGAGATGGTGGAATCACTTTCCTGGGAGATGTGGAAGGAACATTTGGATTTTGTGGTGAGGGACATGGTGTAGTGAGAACTATTGGTGATACGTGGAAAGTTGGACTGAATGGTCTTGTAAGTCTTTTCCAACCGTCGTGATTCTAGGATAGCAGGGGGAGACTCTATGTACTATTCTTCTACAGCAGATAACATTAGCAGGCGTGGTTAACTATCAAAGCTCAGGGAAAATCTGTTCAGGCAATCACTGTGAGTTCCCTTCACCTCATGGCTGCAAGTTTATCTGCTTGGGACAATGAAAGGCATTTAAATAAAATTAGGTTGAGAAATGAAGTGGACAATGTTTTAGGGAGCTTAAAAGACCACGTGCAAAACATCAGTCTTAAATTTCTGTCTGCTTGACATGACGAATGTGCTGTCACCTGGGGAGCAGAAAATTGGAAGGCATGCAGCAGTGAGTCTCTTGGTGTTTGGCATAATGGACAATTCCTATCAGAATACTGAAGCTGAGACCTCAGCCTTTTGTTTTCACTGTGAGGGTCAGCATGAAATGCATCAGCAGTAGCTGACGCAACATTTACATTTAGTAAATTTACAACATCTACATTTAGTAACGTTTAGTACCTCCAGCTTTCATAATTCACCATCGTGTTTCACTGATGTTAATGGAGAAAAACGTGCAGTAGATTTAGTCATTGTCATGAAACTTCCAGCCTCCTTGTTTCCCTGGAATTATCTGTAACAAGGCCGGATTCTTCTTTTGCAGACAGGAGGCACACAGGATCAGGTTGGTAGACGTTTGGGGAAAAGAGGAGATTCTTCAGAGCAGAGGATCCCATTAGAAAAGCATGCTGGAATACAGCCTTGCAGCATTTCTAGATTACAGATTTTTGGTCCCTTGCCTAGACCTCACTGATACTGCGTATAAAAATCAGAGCTCAGCGTCAAAAACTGTAAGCTACACCCCTGAGCTACTAAAATACTTCCCCAGACTGGCTGACGGTGATAAAATCTGACTCAATCAGTGCCAACATCCTTTAAGGTCAGCAGGAGAACAGTGCATTGGAACTTTCTTTTCTTTCTTTCTTTCTTTCTTTTTTTTTTTTTTTTTTTTTGGCCTGAATCCATTCTCAGTTTTCGTTTATCCCATCAGAGCAAGGGATGAACGGCTGAGAGGCTTCCGGCCAGCACGATTTCGTGCTGTTTCTTTTAAGAAATAAAAATAAAAGCTGTGGCTGCAGGGCGTCGTTGATGTGGAAGGAGGCTGCAGTACCATAGGAGCCAGTGGGCCGAGGGGGCTGCGCAAAGACGTTTGGTGTGGTCTGAACCAGACGACGGGCAGCAGCACGAGTGGATTCCTCCGTAATTACTCTGTAAGTACGGTTGGGCACTAAGCTCAATTACAAACAGCACGAGCCGTCCAGCCCGAGCAGGAACGCACAGCTGAGAGGAGGCCGTCTCGGGCAGCCTCTTCCTCCTCCCCGCCGAGCCCAGCGCCCTCCCCCAGCAGCAGCGTACACCCGAGTACACGACATCCCGCACCCTGCCCTTCTCCAGGCCCGGCAGGCGCTGTGCGGGTGCCAATCCCGACCCCTGCCAGCCCCGGCCGGAGGCGGCCGCTATCACGGACACCGCCCAGGCTGTCGGGAGGCGGTGCCGTCAGAACGGCAGCACCGCCGGGGCCGCGCCCTCCTTCCCAGCCGCGCCTCGTAAGCCCTCAGGGATTTAACCCCCAGCTCGGCGCCGCGCGGGGAACCGAGCTCCGATCGGAGCGGCGCGATGCGGCCGCGGGGAGGGCTCGGGCCGGGCCCGGTGTGGGCGCAGAGGGTGCGGCAGCTGGAGCAGAGAGCGCGAGTGAGCCCGGCACGGGGCGAGGCGGAGGAGGGACGGGCAGAGGGCGGGGCCGGAGGGAGGGGCAGGGCGGCCCAGGGGGGCAGCAGAGCCGCTGTCTGTTAGAAGTGGGGTCTGAGGCTTAGCGGTGAGAATCCTCAAGGCAGCGGGTGCTGTCGCGGTACGGCTCCTAAATGCCGTTCCTACCTGATGAACCTGCTCTCTTTTATAACGAGGTTACCCCTCTGGTAGACCAGTTGATGAAATCCTTTTGGATTTCAGCAAAGCTTTTGGCACTAGTTCAAAGCAAAGCTGGATCAGACCCTAGGCGACCCGGTGTAGCTGTGGTGTCCTTGTTCACTGCAGGGTAGTTGGACGGAATGACTTCAGAGATCCCTTCCAACTCTAAGGATTCTATGATTCCATTTCTCACAGCATCCTTCTGAACAAGATGCCCGGCACAGAGCTGGACAAAAATGCAGTGCAATGAGTGAACCCTTGGCTTGATGTTGGGCTCAGAGGGTACCACCGATGGGGTGATGTCAGGCTGATGCCCAGTCACTGCTGGGGTGCCACAGGGCTCCTTTTTGAGCACAGCTCACTTCAGTGCTCCTGTGGCACACCTCCCCTACTGGCACAGACTGAGAGCTGAGGGTGGGCAGCCATGAGCAGAGAAGGCTGCTGGGTGAAGTGAGAATGGCCTGTCAGTATTTAAAGGGAGGCTGTAAGAAAGAAGGGGACAGAGTCTTTAGCAGGGTCTGCTGTGACAGAATAAGACAAAATGGTTTCAAATGGAAAGATTTAGGTTTGAGGCTGGTAGTCCTTTGATTCTGGGAGACCGAGAAACAATGGTGCGCAGCAATGAAAAGTATTAATGAAGCGATGTTCATCAGACTCATGTCATTTTTACTTCTGTGGGTTTGCATATGTTTTTATTGTTTTCTTTTTTCTTAGGCCCAAGAAGAAAGAATAATTGCCTTGGAAACTGAAAATGCTGCCCTTCATCTGAAACTTGCAGCGGTAATTATGGTTTGCTTTTCCAATTAGGACTATCATAGGCTGCAGGAACCACATTTAGTTGTGCATAGACAAAGATGCTCAGCTATGTGTCTTAATAGCGCAAGTACAAAGCTTATCCAGAAAAGGCAGCACTGTGGCAGGAATCAGCTACAGAGCACGCAGCAGTGATGGATGCCCTCATTTCCTTATATCCCTTCTCAGAGGGGTGTGTTACTTCTAGAGCATTATTGAAACGAGCAGCACGCTGCGATAACATTTGGTGCCTTCAAAGGTAAGGCTTCAAACGTTTAGAGAACTGTGATATTTATCCACGCCTCTAGACCAGAGCCAGCTGTGACAACTGGTTGCAACAGAGTCTGCTGGCCAAGAGTTTCTAATCTGCTCTGCAGTGTTAAATGGTTGGGTGACCTCAGGAAAGCCACTTGCCCTCTCTTAGGGTCTGTTAATACCTGTGGATAAAAGTGGGTTTAACGTTTTCCAAAGCCTGATTGCAAGCCAGATGGTACATCTGAAGTGAGTTTTGCCAGGTATGCGGGAGAATGCTGTAATTATTCTGAAGAAAATGTTTGTTGTTTTTTTCTGTTTCATCATATTTACCAAAAATCTTAAATATTTCACCTTTTTTTTTCTCACTCTCTCAAACACAAGGAACAATTATTCTAGTCACTACAATGCATCAGATGTAAGACATAGTTATCTGCATATTAGATGATAAAAGCTTGTTTTCTATGGATTTGGGGATTGTGGTTACTTATTTTTTAACTGCATTGTCAAGAGTCCCTGTTATACACAAAGAAATATGCTCAAAATACCTGACAGAGAGGGGAAAGGTTTTGTGTAGGTATTGAAATGCATCTGGGATTTACCATCTGGCCTACGAACAAGCTTTGAAAATCATTTAATCCACTTTACCCTCAAGAGTTTTCTATTGGCTGTCTATTATCGCAGCATCTGCAACTCTAGTTTGTGCCACCTCTCTCTTTGCTACCTGCACCCTCGCAGCCACCCTCTGCACCCACTGAGTTGCTCCTGTGTCTCTCAGTAGTTCGTATGTTGCCCACCTCAGTGCCACCCACCTCTGTCACTTCCCTTTGTTCTGCCAGGCCAGAAGCAGTGGATGGTGCCTCTAACAAGGTCTGGAGCCACATGTTTTGGTTGCCTGGTGAACCAGTTCCATTTACCTGCCAGCTGGTGAAACACAGCTTTGGAGGGACATGTTTCTTGGGGATGTGTTTCAGTAATGCAGCATTTTGAGACCTCTGTTTATTCTGATGAATGCAAAAGCTATTCTAATGGAGAAAACCTCAAACCCAAGGCAGCATTTGCAATGAAGTAGTGGACGTGATGAGAAATGGACTCAATGAAGGAAGATCTGACCGTTTGCATCTTCCATGTTGAGAAAAAGAAAAAGGGATGTCTGGGGGAACTTATGCAGATGGTAGAGAATGCATTAGATGTTTAAAAAAAAATAATAATTTGGTTTTAGCTAGCTTGAACTTATAACAAGGCTTCAGTACTTCAGCTGCTTATATTAACTTTTTATACGTGATTGGAGCTATTAATTCTGGTGCACTTCTGTGCATTTCTGTCAAGCATGTTTATAAATACAAATGTTTTCATGAAAATCTCCAGGGTAAAACACACAAATGCCCATATAGGAGCTGTCTCAATTACTGAAGCTTCTAATAAAAGAGTTATTTTAAAATAATCTCCTCCTGCTATTCATTTTTCTACGTAAACACTTTATATATTAGCACTGAGGTGTTTTACAGCTGTGCAGGACCTCTGGTTCCATTTGTAAATAAAAACACCAAACTTTGTTTAAAAAGACTAAACTTTGTTTAGACAGGTGAAATATTTCCCTTGGACAACATATATTTTCTTTATTCTGACATCTCCCAAATATCTTACTGTTGTTTTTAAAGATGTCATCTGTAATTAACTGCAATTAAGTCCATTTGGTTTTTACCTACTGTTATCAGAGGATTGGAATTAAGCTCCATTACATGAGGAGTGAATGCCACTGCATTTTTCTATCTTCTGCTAAGTGAAATAGCAGGGAACTGCAGTCACCAAATTTCTGATCTGAATAAACTTGGAAATAATTATGTGCTAGAGACAGCTACATTCCCAAAATAAGGGGAGAGGCTGTAAGTATTGGTTAAAGAATGGTGGATGTCAATATGCTGCTGAGAAGAGCAGGTGAAAAAGTTACAGCTAACTTAAGTGCCAGGATTGTCAGTAAATGGCAAACATGCAGCTTCTAACATAGCGCAAATTCAGTCAAATTACAGAATTTCACAAGTACTCTGTGTAGATGTATTTCCTGTGTTCTTGCCTGTAAATACGTAAAGTTACACTATTCCTATTCTTCTTTTGACTTCAGCATCTCAGAAAGTTTGTCTGTAACATTACTAGAAAGCATTCTTCTACACATCCCTTAGGAAATTGCTTTTCTTGCTTTGATCTCTGAAGACCCAGCTTAGTGCTTGAGTGGTACAGTTTTGCACTGTTGCAACTTTACTGAATGCAATGGAGTCAATTCTGGCCGAAAGCTAAAGCAATGAACACAACGCTGTGGGCTGTGTATGACCACTCCTTCAGCACTTCAGCTGTTAGCTGCTGTGCCCTCTTGTTCTGCTAAATCTTTTGTGAGAGCTTACCAATTAAATATAGTCACTAGAAGATGCTGATCTGATGCCAGTTATGTACTGCAAAGGCACAGTTTTAACTTAGATCCACCTCAAGCACAGGTATGGGGCTATAGGCACTGCAGGCACATTTTCGTGTTCTGATGTTGAGGTTTGCGACCCAAAGGAAGTAGAATATTGTGGTGTTACTCAGCTTAATTAGAAACAATCCTTCACATGACTCAGAAAAATATGAAAAGAAAGAAATCACATGTTTGCAACATCATGTATAGCCAGTTGATTCACTTCCAGAAATGCTTCCAGGGACAGAGGAGATAGAATGCATCAAAAATCAGGAACAATTTGAAGTGATTTTTAGGTGATCTTTTCTTTTTTCAAACAGTATCAAGGGTGGGCTGGAAGAAGTGTTAACGAGATATTACAGCTCTACTCTGCTCATGGCCAGCAGCAGAAATTGCAGAGTTCTGTTGTAACTCACCTACATGAAGCAATGAAGGTAAAGATATTTAGTAGTAATGTTGGCATAACCTATGACATAGACATATGCATGCTTATGAAATACAGTAAAATCCAGAAATGGCCAGATTTGAACCTGATCTATAGCTTTTCTTTATTTACAGCAGTACTTGCAGTCAAGTGTAGCCATGGCTGAGTTAGCTTAAAACTGTTTTACAAGGGTGGATAATGGCAGAACAAGGAGAAATGGTTTTAAGTTGAAGGAGGGGAGATTTAGGTTGGATATCAGAGGGAAATTCTTCACAGTGAGAGTGGTGAGGTGCTGGAACAGGCTGCCCAGAGAGGTTGTGGATGTCCCGTCCCTGGAGGTGTTCAAGGCCAGGTTGGATGGGGCCCTGGGCAGCCTGGTCTAGCATTAAATGGGGAGGTTGTCAGTTCTACCTGCAGCGGGGTGATTGGAGCTTGATGATCCTTGAAGTCCCTTCCAACCCAAGCCATTCTATGATTCTGTGATTCTAACACCTGTGGTGGTTATGCTGCAGTAGGCTGCAAAAATTACCTGGGAAGCTGGGCAAGTGGCTGCTTCTGTACTCCAGTATCTCCTGAATAGGCTGCTATCAGAGCCTGGAATAGGAATGTATGTAGACAAAACCTTGAATCCTTGACAGGACAAGGTAGATGTCTACCAAGTAGACATCTCCTAAGATACAATACTTGTTAGATACTTTAACTAGATAGCCACATGCTAACAAGATCACTGGTGAGCTCTGTTAATTTCACTGGGAGCTCTCTGTTTTGGAGGACCTCAGAAGCAGGAGTAGTAATTTGTATGCTCAGTCATATTGTCTGAATTTGTAACAAAGATACCAGACTGTTCTCTCAGTAATAGTACAATAATATTTCCTTTTGTTGGTGTACTTGTTTCTTCAGTTAAGTCGTAGAATAAGGAATTCCTTTAAGGGACACTGAGAAATGTCAACTTTTCTCAGAGTAGCACTGAATAGATTTGGGTAGCAAAAATATCCTAAAAAAAAAATAAATCAGTTGCTTTTGGTCGAAAAGATTTAGCTTAATTACAGTGATTCTTCTTGGTAAATCTTGCAGTAGCATTTTATAGTTCAATCAAGACTAGGACAGGAAAAACTCTCCAAATGAAAGTCTAAATTAACGCTAATCCTATACGTGTAATTTAAAAAATAACAATAATAATAATTTTAAAAAATAATCCTTCATGCTTACGTTCTGAGAGTGAAAGCTACAGCGATTTTCTCACCTTAGTTTATATTGTTGTATCACTGAAATGAGTTAATTCATTCAAGGTTACTAGCACAACTGAAAAAATAAAATGTTGCAGAATAATTTGACTGTCTAAAGAAGCATCATGATGCTTCTATGAGAAGAAGTTTCATTAAGTTCGTCTTATAGATGGCTTTACATATCCTTTCCAAAACTTAGATGCCAAGAAATCTCCTAGTCCAAAAGTCAAGTGAATTTATTTTTAATTTACTTGGACTTCTAAATGAATGTAAGCTGATCTTGTAAACATTTAAAAGTCACATCATGTATGTTATGCCGTGTTACATTAACAAGAGAAATATTTTTATGGGTTGTAAAGGTTCCTGACCTTTTCAAAATACATCATTCGCATAGGAAAGCATAGAACTGGCTTACCTGAGAAATGACCTTAACAAATACCTCCTGATCAGATTGGGCATGGATACATGGATCACAGTTTTATACTGCTAATTCTGGATATGCCTTATAAGTGTACAGAACACACACACTTATTTTTGTTTGATGGAACAACATGAGGCTGTGTTATGGTCCAAATCCATAGAGTAAGGTGATAAGGATCCTTAAAGTCTTGGTGAAATCTTTAATTGTCATCGGTGAATATCTATCTTGATAATCCTTCTTTAAACATGCTGAAAGATGCACTCTTAAAGTCTTCCTTTCATCAAGTAAAGGGTTCTTCCTGACTGTGATATCTCACCATAATTATTTGCACTGTGGTTATATTAATTCTCTTCCTTGTCTGCTGGTTTTGTGTTTTTATAACATATTTTTTCTTCTTGCTGACAAGAGGCTTAAGCAAGACATGAAGAGCCTCCATTCATTTGCTCTCAAGCTTTCAAAAGACTTTCAGCATCAATACAAGGCTTGTCTTTACCAAGTTTTGACAGCAGTCCAAGGGATACAGCTGCAAAATGAAGCAATGCAAAGTAAGGCTCTTACACGTACATTCCTGTCAATTAATACCAACAATTGTTAAATATCAGTAACACTGATAGATTGAGTTCAGTTCCAAGATACAAGCACTTCTTTCTGTTGGGTGTTAGATCATCTAGGAGTCTGAGGTGTCAGAAAGAGTCAACCTGGATTTTTTCAGGGCTGATTATTTGATTTTACCTCTTGTGTTGATTGCGGCTGATGCCAGACTGCTGAGCTGGCTTAGCTGTAACATCTTTATTCTGTAAGTCTCAGGCTTTTTGTTGTGACAATTTTAGAACAGCCCAATAAAAAACGTGTCACCTTAGCTGAAATTTGCCTAATTTGGGATATACCAGAAGAGGACTCAGGTGATTTCAGAGATTTCTGAAGCACAAGGAATGCTGCTCCAGAATCCAGATCCTCATTCATGTGTATGTATAAACACACCCTGCAGGGCAGTGATTCTCACTGCTGTTGTCACTGAGGACCAAGTGCATTGGTCCTATATCTGGGTCTTTTGGTATGTACCTTTGCTCTGCCTTCCAATGTTATTGATTCTGATGGTGCTCCTGCCAGATGTGAGAAGAACATGACAAGTACCAACCTGATTGTGAAATAGGGCTTAAGTTGATGTTTGTGAGGCTGAAGAACTACAGGCAAGTACACAAATTTATAATCAGAGTCCCTGCGTGACTGATACCTATATATTGCCACATAAAAATAGGTTATACAGCTGCTGTACTTTTTGTTTGAAATGATTTTGAGACAGGTTTGATTCTGTTGGGGCTACTCTTGTCAGTAACAATAAATAGCATGATCAGTGATGGATGTCTGCAGAACTTGTCTTTGTATATTATGCATAAACTCATGATTAAAATGGTATTTTATTACTGTGTTATCTGTGTAGAGAAAATACTTCAGAAAGTTTAAAATTGGAAAAAAAAATAAAGTAGAAAGTTAACTGAGGGTGAATGTTCCAATGTTCCCCTTATAAAAATTGGGGCCTAAAGGAGCAGATAAGAAGTCAGATTTGGCACTTGTGCTGATGTGGTGTACATAATTACTAAATATTCCTTATGAGGCCTTGCAAATTCCTGTTGGCTGAACCAACTTCGTACCTTGTGAGGTATTTTTCTATGAATTCAGAACCAAGAGAATCTCCATTGCGTGTAGCAAAAGTGTGTGTTGGTACTTAGATGGGTGATGTTTTAAATGTGGCTGTTGTTCTGTTGTTTCTCAGTTGTTTTAGATGAAGATTCCATTGCTAAGATTAAATACTGTGGTCAGAATTGCCAATCTGAAATTACGTGTAATATTTCCTAAGCAGAAAGCCCAAAGTGTGTAATTCAGAGAGAGCATCTATTACCAGTTTAATCCTAAAATAGAGATTGAAAGTGAGAGAATTATAGAAGAAACATTGAAGCAGGCTAATCTTGAAGTTGTAATGGGCATGCAGCAAACTGTAAATCTTCTGTGTAATAGCTGAGTAGTGCCCTGCTTAGAAATATTTAGTCACATCTGAAAATAAGGCTATTGCCATCTTTCCCTGTGAAATACATATAGAAGTAATTTGAAAAAGAGAGAAATGTCCTTTATTCTTTTGTTGTATGTAGGTCTTTTGCATGAGCTGCAATTGTAAAGCTTTTTTTGAAAAGTCACAGTTTTCAGTTAGTTCTGTAAAACAACTTCCTTCCAGTGTTTCAGATGAAGGCTTTTGATCTTGAGCAGTCCCTGCAAGAAGTGACAGAGAGATATGAGAGAGAAAAGCAGAAGAGGAGAGCTCTACATAACAGCTTAGTTGTAAGTACCTTGAAAGACAAAGCATCTTCTTATTTTGATTTAATTATATCCACAACTTCTTCACCAATGAAACTAACTAACATACTTCTCCTGGACGTATCACTCCCAGCCAACATCTGTCTATATGTGGTACATTCCTACACGTGTACATTACAATAACCCCAGGCCATTCTGTATATGTAAGCATCCACGTGCATTCCTGGAGTATTTTGTCCTAAGGAGTGTCATCCATCTTGAATAGTGTGCAAAATTTGAGTTTCTTCATCCCATCTCTAATTGGAAAAAAACATTTCTTGTCTGGCAATTCCTCTACAATATGAAATTCCAGGTAAATCAATTCATGTTTGATTGAGTACAAACGCTCCTTTGAAACTGTTTTGGAATTCTTAAAACGATCAACATGAAACTGCAGGATTATCTTCATTTTATTTTTCCAAGCGTAACTTGCTGTACCCGCTCAGGCATTAGTGATGGTTCATTTGGGATTGACTGTTTTGTTTTTTGTTCTTCAACTTCACTGCCTCCCCATCTCCCCAAAGGACTAATGAGGGGTTCAGGACCTCACTTTTAGAAAGACAGGCAACAATTCAAACAAAGTTCTTCTGATTTTTTTTCTGCCTGGGAAGAAGAAGCTCTTCATTGGAAAGTACTTACCTCCCAAAATCTTTCTTGTGCTGCAGTTTGCTGATATTCCCCGAGGCAGTGTGGGGAGTGTTCACTGCTCATCACATGCTACTTGCTTTCAGCAATACAAAATGAGAAGAAATGATCACGAACGAAAAGGAAAGAAAAGGTTAGATGAGGAAGTCTAAAGCAGCCTGGGAGAAAAATTGGTACTGGCTTTTCAGTCATATGTGAACACAGAGTGAAGAGAAAAAAGAACAAAATGTTTTATATCCTATATCTCCCTTAGGGCTGCTGGAGGAAACATGCAGTGTTTAATCTTGGCTGCTGTGTTAATGTAAGTTAAGCAGATCATGTGAAGAGGAAGGAGGGTGAAGAGGAGAAAATGGCTTTAACTAAAAGCATCTTTTGTTTTTTGTACAGACTGAAGAGGGCTGCACCATTTCAGAGTTCTGAACAGATTATGCTTCCTCAAATAAAGTTATGAAAAAGCAAACAATACTATTTTATCTCTGCAGAATCTAGGGCTGTGATGTTGCATGCAGTTGACTGCTTTCTTAAAAATACATGAGTTTTTGTATATGAGTGTGTTTGTCCCCTCCAGTATTTGATATTTTAAATCACATTGATGTTCTAATTCTAGGAGCTGAGAGGGAATATCAGAGTCCATTGCAGGATCCGACCAGCGCTGCCTTTTGATCATGCTGCTGGACATCCAATATCACAAGACAGGTAATTTGTTATGACTGCATTGTGTCTGCTCTGACTCACAGTAAACGTGAAGAGAAAACAATAGCCAAACATATATGGGAACAATGATGTCCTGTTTTGTTGTGTGTTTTTTTCTTTTTCTTTTCTGTTTTCATATGTGTGGGGATACTTGTGACAGAATCATTAAAAAAAAATACATATTCTTTCTTCTTTCTCCTGACAACTTGGGATTAGCCAATCTTATCCCTTCATCTAAAACTATGTCCATCTGAATAGGAAGACATAACAGTTGAACAATCCATGATTATCTGTGGTTTGGCAGAAGTAACACAGCTGTAGTCAATGTGGAGTACATTCACCATGCTGTACAAAGACTGGGATACAGTGATGTAATAGCAACTGCCAGAAATCGTCAGTAGAGAAATGCTCTCAGCATTGCTGGGTTTTCTTGTTTGTTTGTTTGTTTTTTATAATGCTACAGAATGGATTTGCTGTCAGCACAAACACTGGTGGTTCTATTTCAGTATAATTTGGCTCTGCATCCCTAATTTATAATACACTTAGTGTAACTGAATTGTCAACACCACTCAAGATCCAAAGGGAAAAGAGGGATTAAGTGCAAGTATGTGTCATAACAAGCTGAATTCTCCATAGATGACTAACACGAAAGAAGGTAGGGACTGAAACATACACAAACAGAGAAAGAAGGGGAAAACTAGGTGGGTGGCTAAAAAACAGAAATATTATCATCTGGCCTATCAGAACATGACTAATTTGGGAGTTTATTTTACTTTTTACTGACTTCTTTTTCTAAAAGACTACATACAGGGTTTTAATGTTTGTTCATTTGGCAAATGTTTAGAAAAAATATTCAATTATTTTAATTAAAATTATGTAAAAATACCCGACAAGAAATTTCAAGGAGCCTAAAGGAGAAACCTGCATTAACCTGTACTCGATACACATGGGGAAGAACCAATGCTGTTTTTATTGCCGTGTGGAATAGAGTAGTTAGGTGCCAACTCACAATGCACCTAAATGCACATAAAGCAGGGACAGACACAGAATTGTTAAGATGAACTTTTCTTAATATATAAAAAAAGAGATTTAATTAACACTTACTTGTAAAACTAGGGACTGATTCTGAAAACACGTGCATGCACGAGTGCATCTACACACCTCACATTCCCAGCCATTAGTTTTTGACTAGTAATGGATACAGAATTGCTTCTGACTGCATTCGCAGGGTCAGGACCAATTACCTACAAAGAAGCTGTTCTTCAGTTTAATGCACTAAAAAGGGAAAACCTCTTCCTACTATCTCACATTACCATCGCAAAACAATACAATGGTTTGCATGTGAAATATTCTTAATTGCTTTTTTTAAGGAGATTATTTTGGTTGATTGAACTATCATGATTTACAATTAAGCATAGTTCTAGCCTGTTCGTGGGTTACAGTAGTAATGGAATTATGAAAGGTGCTCTTTAGATAGCTGACATGCCATTCATAGACATTTTGAGCCTTGACTTTCCTGAGCTAAATGGAACATTTAGGTTTGCAAGGTTTTTTTTTGTTGTTGTTGTTGTTTTTACCCCTATTGATTTTTTTATTTTTTTCCTTGCAGGCACAGAAACTCTCTAGAAAATGTGGCATATGCCATTGATGATGTGAGTATATTTCATGGTGAAATTCAAGAATGCCCTTACTGATGCTTGTAAAGAGATACAAAAAGGATATGTAAACCAGAGGTATAAAAATTAATAGGGCAGGGTGGCTTTTGTTTCCCAGTTGGTGCCCAGCTTTGTTCTCACATGGTGCAATAGCAGGTGATCTGTGCTGTTTTCATCCTGACTCTTTGTAGTAATAATAGCTTGGAGTTTCTGCTGCTGCAAGAACCTGGGGCTTTGGTGTTTGCAGCAGTCAAACTGTTGCAGAATCCCCACAGTCAGTCCCTTTGAGCCACTTGCATTTATTGTAATCATTTCTAAATTATGGTAGGCCTTTCTCATTTTACTATTAGAGAACAACTAATGCATTAGCATGGAAATACGATATCTCAGCAACCACAGCAGCCTATGTGGTTCTGCAGTCAGGCATATGAAAGTCTTGGCTCGGATCCATCAGAGGAAGGAGAATGAGCATTGTGGTTGCAAATCCAGATGGTGTTACAGCATTAATTGTGGTCATTACCAAGATATAAAATTGGAGAAGACACAGTAGCGTGAGCTAAGGTCAAAGTATTAAATCAGGTTTTAATTTTCATAGACACCATAGTTCTTACACTGTTGCTATATGGTGATTAGCCAAATTCTCTTAGTAGAGAGCTTAAAATATTGCTGAAGTGACCTAAGGTGTGTTAGGCATTTAAATCTCCCAAATTAGAGCTTCATTAAGCAGATCTTGGTTGTATAAAGTGAACAATAAGAGAGATATATATGCAATTAGGGACTAATGGAGCATATGAAAAGTCAGCTAAGAATGAATAAATATGTCAGGAGATAACCAACAGGGATCTGCAATATCAGATGTAGTATATCTGGATGCCACGATTCATTTATTGCACTATAAAATTACTCACCCATTTCTGACCTGTTATTGTATGAAGATGAAATTAAGTTATATTTGGATTGTTTTTATATAGATACAGATATCTCATATTTACTGCGTTTGTATTTTGATAGACAAAGCAGTGTGTGTTTGCCTATGCCAACGGGCATACAATTTTAGTTTGTATGAAACAGTGATCAGGTACCCTTCAGTATGCTAACCTGTTATCATGTTGGAAAGTCTGTATGAGATATTCTAGGAAAATAAGCATATGCATGGACGTAACTGTGAAATGAAATTTCCAAAACTGTAGAATCTTTTAGGTTGAAAAAACCTTCTTTAAGATTTTCAAGTGTAAAGATACCATCTTCCTGACTTTGGAAAACGTAATACTGACTTGCAGTGCTTTATTGCTTTGCCTTGACATTGATTTACTCATACTATTAAGATGCTTTCTAGATCTGACTGAGCACCTTATGTATTTGTATTAATTTCTTCATATAAATATATATACATATATTAGAACTTTTTTAGTGTAAACTTGTGTGTGGGAATAAAGTACAATGGATTTTTTACAAAAAAAAATCAAACCAACCAACCAACCAAAAAAACCCAGCCACTTTAGGCTAATCTAACAGCAGTAAAGGAAAACAATATGTGTTGCCAATTTAATTTGCTTTTAACTGCTCTAGGTGTTGTGCTTGTGGCTAAGTTAAAGATGCAATTTTCAGATAAAATCATGAGGTTTCATTCATTCTAAATCTTCCAGCTGCAAAACACTCAAAGCTCGCATTTGTGGAAACGAGTTACCCATTTTCCAGAAGAGTATTTGTGATGTAGAGGAAGTTTTAGATGTATGTGAAGGAAGAGCCTTTGTAAGAAAGGTGCTGAGTTTATTCACTTTTCTATTTAAATTATGGCTGTTTTCCCCTCCACCTTTTTGGGGACAATGTTGTAATAGATCAGGTAGACACAGCATTAGTAGTTGGTTATATTATCACTCCCCAAGTGCTTATCACCATCCTTATCTACAGGTTTCTTCCCCGTTACTTTCCCTGTACAGGAAGCCCTTTAGGCTATCCTTGTCTACCTCAGCTCTGTGTCTGCCTTGCAGTGGCTCTGCTGTAGAGTGATGTCCTTCGGAAGGAGGGCAATAGCCTCCACCAGATATGCAATAACAAGTGATGGGCAGTGATAATTATCACAGCTTGCTTTTGTGGCCATACGTCTATATCCGCTCATTTAGATTTGCCTCATTTAAAATTATTGCTGTGCCTTATTGGTTTTCACTTTCTGAAGAGCTCCCCAGGCTTGGGTGTCAGGACAGCCTGTGAATGTTAATGAAATATTCATCTGTCATTTCAGTGGTTCATGTTGCCCTTAAAAAACTCGGGGCAGGAGTATTCTGTGGCTCTAAGATGGAAAGAATTGTTCTTCAGTGTTTGTGTGATAGAGCTGTGGATTTCATGCTCTACTGACAGGGAAAGCTGATGAGGTTCCACAGCAGCTGCAGTGGATATGTTAGTCTGCAGTGATCTCCTGAGAAAGCAAGGGAATCACAAATGCTTACATGAAACTTCTGCCACTTAACAATGCTTTTGTTTCTGTATAATGCAAAAAAAAAAATTTTTTTTCTATCCCATTTCTAATATTTGTAGCAAAACCTGGTACTCATACCTGCCCTGTTGCTAAATTTGCCTACTGGAATGGATACATTAGTTCATGCTGTAGCAAGTGTTGCCATCATTAGATTGATAATGATACACTTCTCCACAGAGAAGGAAACACTTGTAACTTAGAAGAGAAGCAAATTGATTTTTGTTAGCCCCCTGCATGCAGGAGGTTCTGTTATTCAGTCATTATTGGCTCAGTTCTTTACTACTTCACTCAGTGCCAGTACTATGTAGGTCACTCCAAAAGTAATGCCTCCTATTAATTTCCACCAAAAGTGCAACAGATACAAAGAGCACAATAACACCAGTTGCTAGAGCAAATTCTCTACGAAGCTACAAAGATTGTTGTTCAACATAGTCACCACCATTAACTGTGCATTTTTGTTAGTGATGAACAAGAGCCTCCATAAAAATCTGCACCAGTGGAGGTGACCCACTGTTTCTATGACCCACTGTTGTTCTGATGGCATTGTTGCTGAAATGCACCCCCCTCCACCTCACTGTGCTCACATCCACTGGTCTCCAGAAACAGCAAGCGTCAGTGAATGTCAATGGGTGCCATTTTTTCTGCATGGAGGAATTCAGTGCCACACCTTTGCTTCATACGTGCTTCCATGTCAGACACCATTTTGTCAGACTGCCCCTCTTCTGCCATCCGTCACAGAGCAACAACATGTAATGGAGTACTGATGGGAAGCTTCAATCTCTACTGCCATACCACCAACATCCACCTCCGATGTCATGGACTGACAAAATAAAATAGGAGACATTACTTTCAGAGCATCCATCCTGGTTTGAGGGATGAAAGTTTAACAGCCTGCTTGTTGGAAGAACAGTAAAAATTTCAGCACTTCCATCAAATGCTGTAACATAAGCACAAGTTAGTAAGCTAGGAAACCTCACTGAAAGAGATGAAGTATTTTATGTGCTGAAGAGATTCCAACTGAACTGTTGTAAGCACTCACACTTAATTCTTTACTTTTATCTACAGTTAAGCAAGATATGCCATGAGGAATTTGAAGGTCACACAACTTACTACTTAGGGCATTCCAGACTTCTGTAATTTCTTTGCTAATCATTCAAAGAGCTGCTGACACATTTGTCCAGCTTACAAAACTGGTATGTAATCCATTTGGAAAGTGGATTCTACTAAAAAAACCATGGAAATCTGGCAATTGTGTGACTTCAGTTCTTTCTCACAGTTGCAGAATAAAATGATAGGCCAAGAAATTTGCATCTTCTGCCTCAATTCTAGGCACAAACATTTATGAAGACAGTCTGAAAAGACAGCATGAAAACATGTCCTTACAATGAAAAAAAATAAAAAATAAAAAATAAAAAAAAAAATCTTTTTGCTGTTTATTTACCTGTAGCGGTGATTAGAGAGGTTGGATTTCTAGATGTCTGAGTTTTCTGGGCACGTAAGAAGCTTAGCTAATTGTTTGGATCTTTCTTATGAAATGTGCATATTTCGTGTTGGTTATTTGTTAATAATCTGAATGTGTTCTAAGATCCTTACTTGTGGTCTTGCTAATTGACCGCAGTGCAGCAAATGTTTCTGTTTTATACACACGTTTGTGACATTAACTGTAAGTATTTTGTTCTTCTTGTAGGAAACTGTCCTTGTAAAGTGTAGCCGTCCCGGTCATGCACCAATAAACAAGACTTTTCAGTTTGAAAGGTGAGTAGACCCACGTAGCTGGAACGTTTGTGTAGTGAAGGACAATTTTTGTAGCCACTAGTTGAAAGGAAATATTCTTTAAAAAATAAAAATAAAAATAAAATATAGGGAGAGAGAGAATAGTGGCATATGAAAAAAGCTCCTCTGAGAGAATATCTGTGATGTGAGCACTTTCCTTGCAAGATGGCTGAAAACCCTCATAAACAAACATGAGAGATTTTGAATGCAGGAGTAGGAGAGAAGGGTTTTAGTTGGTCTTTGTGCCTTATTAGACTTATTAAACTTGATTGAAAGTCAAATGCATCCAACATGTATTGTATGGTCTAAATTAATGCTCAGAGCCAGTTTCAGCTCAAACTGCTGTAGGTTGGCCTAACGTTGCCAGTAACTTGCTTTCTTTGAGGTGTCCTTCTAAGAAGCTGCCTTTTTTCTGCTCATGAAGCCTGAGGACTGCTGTTGTGTAGACTACCAAATGACTGAAAATTCTTGAGATAACACAAATCCTGGGGAAGCTTTACTCACCTCAAAGGTTACAGGACTTCCTTGCCACAAGGCACATGCAACCTCTCACATGTTTGCGAAGTAATTCCTTTCACCCTCTCGCTGTGCCTAGTGCAGACATACCAGTTGAAGTAAATGCAGAATAGTGCTGGAATTCAGTTCCACAGAGCAACACAGTTAATGGTGTTGACACTGGACTCCAGAGCTGCTGTGACTCTGTACGTGTGGTGCAGATCCTGATCATCAGGAAGCGAGTTAAAAAAAAATGTAAATCCCCTAAAGAATGCCGTTCTTGGGGAATGTTTTTTCAGTGTCCCAGAGCAGCTCTTTTTTATAAACAGAAGAGCATATGGTTCTTATGAACTCAAAAATGTTTATTTTTTTAGCAACATTTTATGGAACTAATAAATGTCAAAATATTTGATTTCAGCTCAGGAAGAAAATTCCAGCTTTCAGCATGTTATGCTTTTATAATTTTATTGGTGAATCAGTTAGCAAAATAAAAAAAAGCCTGGAATTTTCAAGGTGAAATTAACATCAATCATTACACAGGGGCAAATCTGTCATCATTCTGATAAAAATAAATGGGCTTATGGAAATAGATTCTCTGGATTTGCTGCATCTTTCCTGGTCTCAGATAGCTAATTGTCTTCCATGCCTTTAGCCACTCTGATTACAGTGTAGCATAAACCAGTGTAGCATAAACCAGTTGAAGCCAAACTGAAAATACTTTCATTTCAGCGTTGGTAGAATTTGAAGCACGGGAGTTAAGGAGAGGCAGTAAAAAAACCTTTAGGAAGTTGAGTAAATATTTGGAGTAATTATTGTAACATTGAACCCCATGCCTTTCCTCTGAACCACTACACCTACCTGAACCTGGCATAGTGAGCTACAGCTATGCTGATTTGTGGTGAAAGCACAGCCCTCTAAAACTGGCTGAGTTTAGCTTTAGCTGTGGCTGGTGACAACGTTTGCAAAGAGCCAAAGCCCTAAGTTGCAACTGAAGACAAATTTTTAATGTTCTTATCTCATAAATACCTTTTAAGTTTGGTGGCTTGGTTGTTGTTTTTGTTTTTTAATGCAGTAGCTCTGAGGGAGATGTTTTGCTGTGTTAAGAAAAAGGTATCATTCCAACACAAATAGAATTATAGCCTGGGTTGGTTAAAATACAGGATTTGTGCTAATGAATATTTCATTGATTGCAGATGATAAATGAAGCAGAGAAAAGTGTCTGGAAGCGCTTTTGCTCTTGTACTGACCTTGAAGATGTTATGTGCAAAGCTTATAGAAGCATGTCCTTGTATGCATGCAAAGCAAGGATGGAGTATTGCTATGCAGTGTCTGTGTCCTCCCAGTAAGAACTGTGCCACATCTCTGCACATTTGTTGGTTTCTCAGTTTAGCATGACAGCATGTCAGTGGAATGGCAAAACAAGCAGCATTTGTCCATCAAGCCAGAAAAGTGCTCATATCCTGATTAAAGAGAGTACATTTTCATACAGCTTACAATTAGACTGTGGAACACATTGCCACAGGATGTTACTCCAGGCCAAGAATTCAGAAACATGAAAAAGAAGCTGAATGCTAATGCTAATCATATTTTTTTTTTTGAAGCAAAGATTCAACTCATGTTTCAGCTTTGAGATCAGTTTTATAATCATAATTTCTTCCTTTTAATGATTTCTTATCTTCAGGTATTGAGGTTTATGTCTGAGAAAGTTGGAGGAAAATTTTCTTTGAAGAGCCCAGTGTTGCCTTCTTTGTTTTTTGAATGTGAAAAAAGTTTTGCAGTGGTTTTACACATAATTGTTTTGGCCCACAACTTATATTGGCATTGCTCTTTTTCTAATAACATAATCCATTTAATTGTCTTTCTTTCACTTTAAAACTTACTTGGAAGAATACATCATGATTCCAAAAAAGCAGGAGAGACCCTTGGAGTTCTAATTTACAGTCTGCTGGACTGCAACACAAAAGGAAAACAACCAAAAAACTTCTTTGGTGAATTCTGACCTCTCTCCTGCTTCAAGATTCTCTTCTGTAACGTGCCAGAGGTACATCACACATTCCTAATCAACCTCTGGGACATGTTAATGCATCGCTTTTTTTCCCTCTAGCCAATTGAACAAAGTGGTGGCTCCCAAGGACGCTCAACTCTTCCTCATCACCTTTTGATTTCCTGCCATAGGAAGTCAGGTTTAGAGCAGCAGTGAGTAGTGCTGGTCTGCCAGCTTCATATTGCCAAGCTAAATAGTTTTTTGTTTTTTTTTTTAACTCAATCTGTAAGTGCTACTGTCATAGAAATGTCAGCAGGGCACAAGCTTTATATCATAGGCCTACATTTTCCTTTGTTTGTGCTCCTCAATTATGCCATCGTACGTACCTACATCTTTTCTTCACTGCACTTTGCTCCTCAGGGTTTACAGTGTTACTGAGACTCAAGACACAGTGTTTGCAGACGTGGCCCCTTTGCTAACATCTCTCCTGGACGGGTAAGTTATAAGGTGGGAGTAAAAAAGCTAAATGGCAATTCTCTACTGAAATTCATCCCTCAAGAAGGGTTGCTTAACAGAGGCTGTCCTGCTGTGTTCTAAAGCTTTTCAGCTCAGTTTTCTTGTTTTCTTTCTAATGAACACTGAGTGAAAATTGTTTCCCTATATAAAAAGAGAAAAAAGTGTTTACAAAAAGTAGCATGACAGACAAATTTGGGGGGAAAAAAAAAAATTAGTTTTTTTCCTCTCCTTTCTGGCAAATTTAAGCATTGCTTCTGATGGAGGATGCCATCTTTTTTTCTTTGCTGTGATTTGGTAGAACACTTTCCAAGTCACTTTTTCTTCCTGGTAGTTAAAAGCAGCCCAGAAGAGACATAGCAGGATGCTTTAAATATTGTGAAACCCCAGGCAACCATTCACACATGCCACAATAGGACCTAAGGGCTGTTTGGGGGCAAGAAGACACCTATTTGGCCCATAAGGCACTATTCTATTTTATCTATTTTATCCATACATATTTTATAGTGTGGATGACCACAGTTGAGCAACCTTGGTATCACTAGGTTGGAGGAGTTTTGAAAAGTCCATATAACCACTGTTTTATCTCTCTAACTTTTCCTTTTGCAGTGAATGTAAGTTTGTTTTGGCTCAGTGCATTGCCTACATGTATTTGGACATATCTAAAACATAGCTTGATCTGCTCTACTTGCCACTTTCTAATTTGCATAATGAAAGGATTCCATCCTAAAGTTGGGAATTTTATATTCACTTAGGTAATGTTCTGTTATTGAGAACAAAAAACTATCTTGTTCTTCTACAAGTGGCATTTAAACAGAAGCAGATTTTCAGAGGACAGACTGCATATTAGCCATGTTTCTGAGCAGCATTCCCATTGTAAATGTGAAACAAACTCACTTGGTTGGAACCTTGAACCTTTTTTGCTGTTCCTGATTGTTTTGATCAGATCTCCAAAGTGGACTGAAACAACTTAAGCTTAAGTAGGAAGGAGCACTCCACTCCTTTTCTTTATTTTTCTTTTCTTTTTATTTTTTTAATGACTTGTTTCTTTTTCTTTTTCTTTTTCTTTTTCTTTTTTTTTAGTATAAATATCCAGGGAGAAGAGATCATTCCATATGCAAAGCAGATAAAGTACATCAAGCTTCTGAGTTTTCAGTTAGCAATACAGGGCCAGCAAGGAACTAAGATAACATTTTCTCTTGTTTCATAACATCGAAGATTCAACCTTATTTATTTTAAGGAAGGATAAATTTCTCCTTTAATTTCCATTAATAGTGATAACTTTCCTCCTAGGGATAACTTTCCAGTTTTGAACAGCCCTACTCTTCAGGAGAGCAGTATTGTGAAAGTGTTGGTAATCTAATTTGACAGGAAGATCTTTTCTAAACAATAATATAACTAATGAAGTAGCGTGGAAAAAGGGAAATGTTGGGGGTACATAGGAGAATCATAAACAGAAAATCTCAAATTAGAAGCCTGAGGTTAGAAGTGGCTTCATGCTCTGTTTGAAATGGTTATGTTGGGAACAGAACATCAACAAAGTGAACTAAATAAATGTAAATTAGTCTTCTTTTGCTGCTTGTCCTCATGTTGAATCACCCAACAATTCATTCTCTCTTGTGTCTTCTTCAGATATAATACAGGTCTGGATAGTTTCAGTTCCTTTGGACTTACCAAAATACCATTTTGACTTTGGCAGAGAGATTGTCACTGGCTTTATTAATTATTTGTATCTTTACAATTACTAGGACCTGACTACTTAGCCTTTGATCATATCACCTGTATCTCGTCAGAACCATTTCGACTAACAGAAACTGTGAAGGGGAATTTAAGTATCTGCACTATATGGAAGTTGAAAGACTTCTGAGAAGACTTCCATTTTCTTTTTCCTATGGACAAAAGCCACTTGCAGACTTCTGGCTCTCTTTTTGGTTCCAGAGATCTCTCTTTGATTTTGAAGAGGCACTGGAAGGCTCAGGGAGCTAAGACTTGGCCAGGCAGTGTGCACTACGGAGCTGAACTATGAAAATCACTCATTCTTAGCCTAGCTGAAGTCTATCAAAATTATTGGAAGTTTTTCCATTGTCATAAATGCAAGCAGAATTATGTCTAAAGTGAGTACTTAGGGATATCCGTTCTTTCAGATTTACAGTTCCAATTTGTAACACATTTTGCTCTTTATTTTCAGTTACAGTTCTCTCCTTTACTTTGTCATATCAGTGTCTAGACTTCCAGTTTATACTCTTTGCATCCTAAAGATTAGGGGAAACTTTATCATAGGCTCACTGACTGCAGCTTTGTCTCCACATTCCCAGCAGGGATATGAAGGAATTTGTTGCATTGTCTGCATTGCTTTCTAACAAAATAAGGCTTTATTAGTAATCCTCTAAAAGAATTGCTTCTAGATATGTTTAATGTGC
>NW_024884142.1:62265381-62449746 GCF_019232065.1 Centrocercus urophasianus
AAAACACCACAGCCAAACAAAAAAAAAAAAACAACCCTGCAAATATATTTCTCTGCAGTGGTAATGTAAGGATTTGATGACCAAAAACCGTACATCTAAAACAATTAGATGAGGGGTATTCATTGAAATTTGCTGGCATGTACTTGAAATAATATTTTTTGATACGAGGAAAAGCATCAGATAACCAAAAGCAGCTGTTCAGGTCTGCCACAGAGGAGCTAGAGCTTAAGCAGTAAAATTTTGTTCTTTTCCAAGGAAGAAGCAAGCCTATTTTTGCAGCTCTGGCAGAGGAGAAAATCCAGCATACTGCAGAGCACTTCCAGTGCATGGAGTCTTCTGAAGTTATGTCTCTGAACAAATAAGAAAGATAAATAGATGTCCATTTTCACCTTCTATAGGTCCATAATGTAGCAGTTCCTCTCACCATTACTCCAGAGTAGCCTCCATATTTATGCTTCTATGGAAACTTATCCAATGCCTTTGGCTTAAGATTTGTGCCTTTTATTGCTAGAGCTGTCTAACCTTTTCCAGTGGCTGAGGGCTCTGACTGAGGACTTCATCTGAAAAGACTGTGAGAGCTGAAGAGTTTACTGCTCCCAGCTGTTAAGATGTTTGTGCTGCAGTCTGCAGCATAGCACTGTCAGACAAATCAAATGCAGCAGTGGTTTACTTTAAAATGCTGTACTGTAAACAGGAGTGGTTCAGGAGCTGATTAACAAGCAGCTCAGCAGTGCATGAACTGGAAGTTGGACAGACAGGAGATTTAACCTCATCAATCACTCCCAGCTAAGCATCCCTGTTTTTGTCAGTTACTTGCCCTTCAAATTTGGTTAAAAAATAAAACCTGTTTAAGGGTTGTTATGAGCAGTACTTTAATTTGTCAGATTCTGAGAGCTCCAGAAAGAAAGCTACAGGTGTGGCGTATATTTATCCTTTCAATTAGTGTTCCCAAGTTGTTAGACTCTAAACTTGGTACCTTTCCCAGTTTTTATAATGGTAAAATTAATGAAGGCCCTTTTGAATTTCAGGTACAATGTGTGTATTATGGCTTATGGGCAGACTGGAAGTGGGAAAACATACACAATGTTGGGACCGCAGTTAGAAAAGAACCTTACGTTTGTGGATGAAGATGAATCGGAGCTTGGAATTATTCCTCGAGCTACCCAGGAACTGTTCAGGTAATACTGATCTGATGATATCAACCTAAGCAATGGATGCTTACAGACTTTTCACCTTAAACTTTACAGAAAGGATGAAATGTTTGTAATGTATTTATTGTTACAGCTTTTAGCTTCACAGTTACTGTTTCTAGCATTTCTGGCTGCCATTTTGTATTTGAGATCTGACACTGATTTCTAACCTCTAGCTTAGCCTTTTTTAAGATCATGCAATTTCACTGTGTACATATGTCCGTCTTTCAGATTCCTATGACTTTTCAATATATTTCAATTACAGTAGCACAAACTGAAAAGAAATTAAAAGAAGTCCTTACCAGTTTTGTGAAATGGACAGTTGAAATAGGTGAAAAGGATCCAGACTAGAGCTCAGTCCCGAACAAATGATAATTACATTTTAAACCATGATCTGTTTTCACTTTGAGAATGCTTCTCACCTAGATTTTTTTAGATGAACCTCATGTGCGATATGAACTGATGTTGTAATAGAAGAGCCCTTTGGTTTTTATTCAGCTAAGCTGATTTATTTTGGAAAAAGGTGTAAGCTAAATTGAAAGAGCCGGTTTTGTATCAGAATAATGGTGTTTAGCTGGTAGTATGGAATCTCTTATCTGTTAATTGCTTGCACTCTGGCAGAGTTATCATATCTTGAGTTCTGAATGCAGTCATCTTCAGCAGAGAAATAGCATGAAAAAACCTTGAGGAGGGAGTGGGATTAGAGGAGAAAAAAAATTGAAGCTGGCAATGCTGTTTGGAAAATGAATGTTTAGATTCTTCAGCTCAACATTAGCATCTGGGTGAGGCAAAGTTCTGATTGTTGATATTTAATAAGCAGTTTTATCAGAACGCTGATTAGATTACAATTAAAGAACAATTCTATTTTTACAGATTGTTCACTTGAGGTTTGATTTCAGCCTTTTCTGGTTTCATTCAATTCACTTTATTCTACTTTTATTCTCCAGACTTATTTCAGAAAAGCCACCAGAAAGTTACTGGGTTGAGGTTTCTGTTGTAGAAGTGTATAATAATGAAATTTTTGATCTTCTGGCCAAAGACAGTTGTGGAAAAGTATTTGGCATCAAACGTGACGTTGTCACAACCAGAGAAGGAAAGAGTGATGTTCCATTGCTTACATATGAGTGAGTACACAGTTTCATCCTTATCATCCAATCATGACTGAATGTTAACATGATGCCTAGCTGTCCATAATTACACTATAGACATCAGAATTTGCTTCAAAAGTGTGAGTCCTTAGCATATGCAAAAGAAAATATTGCATGCTTCCTTCTGCTTCCATTACCTCAGTCAATTAGGCTGCAAATGTCAAAATACTTTCAGCATTAACAATACAATTATTTTTGGTTAAAATTCTGCATTAGCAACTTTGATTCTTATTTACTCATCGTGATGGCAAAGGGAGACCTAAAGAAATTAAGGCTGAAGTTGTACTTACTTTGATTTTTTCTTGCATGTATGTCCTGAGTATTACAAAACTTTGTTCTAGTGCACACGGGAATAATTTTGGATGTTACATACACGTAGTGTTCAAAGTAAATTCTTCTTAAACATAAAACCCCTTGGCTAATTAGATGACAAAAATATTGTGCTTATATCAATTTCTGCATTAACAAGAGTGAGTCTGTTTCAGATATTTTAGTAACAGATGTTTTGCTTATGTTGGTATTAAGTCAACATTAATGCTGCAGCATTAATTAATGCATTAATGAAGTCAGCACTTGTGGCACTGCCCAGTGGAATTAAGCTATTGGCCTGCTCTCTGTGAGTACCTAGAATGTGAACAGATCCCAGAAATGCACATTTCTGCTTGTGCACAACAGGGAGACACAGAAACTTAGAAAAAATATTCTATTCTTTTGATAGATAAATAAATAAGTTTGTGAAAAGAAAAAACTCACCCTAGTGACATGTTAAGTGCAGTATGAGAGTGTTTTATGTTTCTGGGGGAAGAATGATGTTTTTCTGCACTTCTCTATCAAGATGCTTGTCACAATCTAAACTATACTTTTCTAGGAGGAATTGGAAGTTAGTTATGAAAAACATTTTCCTTGTCTCTGTGTTAAAACAAAATGCACCTTCAGTAGGAAGGCAGCACTTTTATCCTGTGGGACGCAATCACGTAAGCAGTGATTGTTCATGTGAGTTCACGCTGTTCTCTAAAAGCCTTGATAAAAATACAACAATGTTCTGGTGGGTCACGCAGACATACTTCTGTCCTACCTAGTGATATTCACTGCATTTTCTGGCCATTGAGCTGCTCATAGAAAATGGAATGCCAGAGAAGTCAAAATGCCTTTCTTCACCCTGGGAACTATATAAATCTCCTTTCTTTCTATGAAATAATAATCACTGTAATACTGTTGGAGAGTTTAACATTTTTCTCTGGGGTACGTCTGCTCTTCTTGAGGTTAAATATGATTTCCAGACAAATTCTGCACCCTTGATTACACTCTGTACGCTTCGTAAGAGCATGGTATGAATTAAAAATGAACGGAGCTTGAAGTGATGAATCCTCTTGCCATCTCTGTATTATGCTGCATGGTGGGTTTTTCTTGGTTTGTTTTCTTGGATTTCCCCAGCTGTGGCTCTCCTCCAACTCTTAGCATCTGGTTAAGTCTCTGTCAGTAAAAAGAAAAACTCCTTCAGAAATGAGTGGTATGGAGCCTAACCTGTTTGTGCTGAATCTTTCTTGAAGAAGCTGATCTCCTTTTGTCTAGAGAAGGAAAGAACAGCGTGACTCAGGAAAAAAAAAAAAAAACATGTTAACATACTGTGCTATTGTAGAAATTAACTTTTTAATAATTCTTAGTTATTGTATTTCAGTAATTAAAATGAAGTTCTGGATTAATTCCTAAAGAAAGCCTACGCGCTTTCCCCATGGAGATTTTTATGGTGTGCAAGTGACCCTTCTCTTTTCCTGGGCTTTGGGGAAGGGAGAGGTGAGGCATAGCTGGACTTGTGCCACAGAGAAAGAAATTAGAATCTGCAGTAAGATTTCGTTTGCATTTCTAGTTCATAAAATTGATGCAGTATTTATCTCTCTCCATTTTAATTTATGGTAACGGAACCAGATGCCTGTAGTTAACCACCTCTTAAAAACATAATCAATAAATACTCTGTTAGAAAGCAAATATAAATTAGAATATGGGCTTGCATCTCAATTACAATGCAAGCAGCAAAGAAGTCCAATTCATAAACAAGCTATATTAATAATTACACAGAAAGGTTAATAAGAAAGAGCAAATCCAAACAAAAGGAACCACTGTATGAAGCCACCCAGCTGCCTGAAATCTAAAATAAACAGCTGATGCTTTGAATAAAAACACATCCTCATTTGTGATATTTCATCTAGAATATAGTGGCCTGCTGGATCTCACTGATTTACCATTAAAAAACAGTAGTTTTTTTCCTGCTAACATGTACATCCCCCTGCATCACAAAAACCTCAGTCTTTTTCTTCTTTTATGACTTAGTTGACTTTGGAGAATGCTCAGCATCAAATTTTTAACCTAACCATACTGGGGTTTCTCTTTGTAGAACGTGGTCCTGGCACGCATGGTACATACAGCCCAGTAAGGCAGTAGAGGCTATTACCCTCAGTCCTGCTGAGAAGCTACCATGACTGCAAGCATGCAGCACTGTGCTGGGGATGTTCTTTACCTCCAAAGTCAACTGCAGCTGTCTAGTAGGTGACCAGCACTAACTGCATGCCCTGAGGCTTATCTTTTGCAAACTCCAGTTAAAGCACAGCTGTCCATTGCCTGAAGTCTGTTGCAGTCATTTAGCTCCTGCAGCCATGTTTTGGAGTGTAACTGAGCTACACAGGGAACTGCTTTTAAGTGGCTGCTTCTCTTTAAGCGTGTATAGGTACGGTGAAGCCAGGTGTTTTTCTCTTCTTCAGATGCCTTTGGTATAGCTCTTTGCTTCCTCTGTACTCTTCCAGTATGGCTCTTCACAGCATGGACTGTATTTGTGCCTAGTATGTTTTTTGCTGAAATCAGACAAATCTAAGGCAAGATGGCCTTGTCTTTTATCATATGCTTGCTTTTGCTGACTGCAGTGATACGGGACCAAGGCTGTAGTGGGCAGTCTGTCACAAAGGGATTTAGAGATTCTGCTTTATTACAAGACTTTCATTAACCAGGCTGGTATATGCAGCCATAATAATTTATATCCCCATTAAGAAACTAATGCTTAGGTGACGAAACTGGAGTGATTATTAAAGAAGGCAGTGACATGAAAGGAGAATAAAGGCAAATCTTGCATCATTTGTTTTTAACACTGTAAGCCTAGGAAAAAGCATGGTGTTTTACTTAACCAGTTGACTTCTTTGTCAGATTTTCTCTCCTCCAATAGGTTATATAAGCAGTATATCTTTCAACTGGAAAAGAAAACTGATAGCATAAGATAAAATTTTCTATAAAAACTTACACTTGACAGTTCTGACACTACTGAGTTCTACTGTTTGGCAAATAGCAACTCCAGCGTTTTATCAAGGATTCCGGATTTAATTCCAAGCATGAGCTGCAGTTTCCAAAGGTTCATAATTATTTTTTTCCCACTTAATGCTCTGCCTCCAAAAAGAAGCAGAAGCTACCTTAACATCAACAGGACAATTCCCCATCTGTAAAACCAGAGATGCCAGAAATATGTAAATCTGTCTTTCCTTTTTTTTCTTTTTTTCCCCCCAGAGTGTGAAGAAGTAGAAATTTCAGTCACCCCTAAAGCTGAGATACTGTATTTAAAGACCTACAAGGTTGGCAGGATGCTTCCTTCTTCCTCAGCACTTCTGTTGCCACATAACTCCTTATGAAAAAAGCCTATACAACAGCTCAAAACTGAGATTAGTTTTCAGAGGTAGAGTTAAGAATAGCACAGGGAGTTAGAAGACCAAGGAAGTGTAAAAGCTGAAATTCACATCTGAGCTGCCCGCTTTCTCATGTAATTTTTACTGTGAATCAGTTAAACCTTCTGCTTGTTTGTTTACTTCCTAGGACTGTTGCAAATGCATCTGAATTTTTGCACCTAGTTCTCAAAGGCCTACAGCTAAGAGTCAGGCACCCAACACTGGTGCATGCTCATTCCTCTCGTTCCCATCTGGTGGTTACGTTGACCATAACCACAATTGTCTCTGGAGATAATTTTGGTAAGTAATACTAAAATACACCAGTTGTTTCTGAAAAACATTCTCTAGCCTGTGAGGCTTTCATATTGCTCTTTCTTCCTTTTCTCAGTGCTTACTACATTCTCTCAGTTATTTTTCTTTACCTTCTAAATGCTGTCTTGAAAAACTGACTGGTTTGATTTCTCACTGCTAAGGATTTTCTTAGAGGCTTTCATAGAAAGCTCTCACTTCACATCTCTTGACTTACAGAGTCTTTGGCATTTTATAGCATGAAATGGCTAATAAAGTAAATTTTATCAGTAAGATAAATACTCAAATAGAGTAGTTAAATCAGTTTGTATGATGTATCATTTAATTATTCATCATAAATTTAAGGTAAATCTAACCATATCTTTTAGGGGTCAGCGTAAACTGTCAGTGGGAAATTTTATTATTCTTTTTTTTTACCTGCTGCCTTGCAAAAAAGTCCCTTCCATTCAGAATGTCTTAAACTGTTAACAATAGGCCACTGTAGGAATAGACAACATAGTCATCTTAGTATGGCTAATCCTGTACTTCTACTTTTCATTACCACACCAAGACTTACCAGTTTGTTGCTTTAGGAATAACTTCGGCTTTTGAGGGTTAACTTTGTTTTCTTTTGCTTATGTTGTAATTAGACTCTCTGTTTCCAGTGCCGTGGTCTGTCTCCTTCATACTCTCAAACAACAGTATGGTTCAAGAAAGTGGAAAATATTTAACATTTTTTCCCCTAGATTGCTATCGGAAATTAAACCGACAATATTAGCAAAACAGAACAAACAGTGCCCTCACTTACCTGCTGCCCTTGCCAAAAGACACAGTTGCTTCACATGTTGCAGTTTTAACATTCCAGATGTTAGCTCTAGCCAGTTCCAGATTCTTGTCAATCAGGCAGATGTTACTTCTCAAAGCACAGTGTTTGCACTGTAGCACAACAGCCGTCTTGTGTAGTCCAGGCTTCCCTTTGCCATTTCTACATTCAACACTATGACACCATATTGTCTGGCAACAGAAGACTACAGATATGTCTAATTTATGGTGAATGCAGATGGAGGTGAGAAATAGAGAAAAAAGCAGCACTGCAAATGGGATCTCACTTGTAGCAGTGTGTAATATTTACAGTGACCAATTCTGGATCTAGGTGTAACTGTCATATCTCAGAAGTGGAGATCTAAAATCACTAAATATAATGTTTTAAAGCCTGTGACTAGTTGTGCACAGAAAACTACAGATGATTAATAGTTTTGTTGCAAATCTTCTAGCACTACGTTTCAGAAATGTCTGTTGTTTGAGGAGAGCAGTTACTTTGCTTCTTCATCTCAGACTAAGCATAAAGAACATCTATTTTTTAATTACACTGTCTGTCTCTGCAACCCAGTTCAGTCTGCTCTTTACTGAAGTTTTGCAGCTGTAAACTTCGCATTATTGCAAGTAGACTCTTAAGTCCTCTGAATAGATTCTCCTGTCTCTGTTACTTTTAACAGACTGTGCGCCAGAAGGCCCTAAGCCCTGTCTTTACATCCTGCTAAGGACAGAACCAAAGAGGCAGGATGAACCTTTTCCCTTTTTCTTCTTTTACTTCAGAACACCATCAGAGAGTGTATCAAATGCTTAGAAACAAGGCGTTAGAGCTTATTGCTCCCAAATATCAAATAAGACATGAAAAAGTACCTCTTAATGTCTTTAGTGTATTCCTGTGTCTCGTCTCCCACACTGAAGTGTGATGGGGATGTTACATACAGTACAATCTATAACAAGCCTTCTTACCAAAAGGCATGATGGTTTTGATAAGGAAAGCCTTAAACAAGACTGAAAAAGTCATACAGCCAGCCCATGCCATTGATTCTGGCTCATACAACATTTCAGTTAGAACAGCCTGAAAAAGCAAATATTGTACTCCCCATTGATAACCAATTTCCAGTGCCAGTGAGAAGCTGGAGATTCAGTGGGGTTTTTTTTAGTTTTTTAGGTTTGTTTTTATTTTTATTTTTTGTCCACCAATCAAACAGGTACTTCATGTGAAGATGAACAAATCAATCAAAGACTGAATAAAGAGGTTTCCTGCACCTATCCACAAAAAAGAGACAGTAAATCTACCTCTTCTTCCAGAGCCTCTTCACCAGCACAACTTGAAGCAGCTGAGAAACTGAAGCAAGTCAAAACTAGGCTGCAGCTGGTAGATCTGGCTGGCAGTGAATGTGTAGGTAAGCAAACATGTCTGTTTATGACAAAGCTGTTAGAAATGGTGGGCATGGATCCTTCCAGATCTGAATTAAAACATTTCTCTTTAGCATTTTATATATGTAGGGATACGTGCTACCCTGCTTTCACACAACAGATCCTGGCATAAAAGAAACACTGACGGCTGATTGTTCCAGTTTGAGGCTGGTATGGTTTTAACTGAAAAAGCCAATTGTATGCCTGAAAGAAACCCAGGGCATTTACCCCATCATGGGTGTATTATTGGTTCAGACTAGTTTTATTAGGCCCACTTTTCTATGCTGAAAATTACCAGGCCTTTGTACAGAAATGTTTAAAGTGCATAAATTATTTAAATACTACATTTCCGTAATAATTGATATCACTATTTTTCTGACTTACTGTGGAGAAAGTCTTGAAGGAAGTTAGTACTGAAAAGAAAATACTGTGTTTGTTGTTTCTTTAAAACGTTTTCTTCCTCCTCCCCTCTTTTACACACACAATAATTTCAGAAACTTGATTATTTCCTAAAGGGCAAGATTGCTTACCAAGAAAAGCCATGCAGCCAAATGTACCATTCCAGAAATAATGTTTTGATAACTGAACCAGTATTATGAAAGAGTCCTTTACATTACTGCCAAGAATTCTTGCTGTTCTTCACTGTTAAACTTTTGTTCTACAGAAAAGCCTAATATAATACAATATTTTTTTCATCTGCTCTGAGCACTGGAAATTGTTTGGTAAACATGTAATTGAGCAATACTGAGGGGGTTTGCTCTCTCAGTTCAACCAGGACAAACATTTACTTGGTTTAGGGCTCTGCAGGCTCACTTACACATCCGTATTAGATGTGGCCCAGCACATGTGGTAGACTAACCTCTGCCATTTGTCTGCATTGGTGGAGACTTGAAAATGCTGGACTTACTCTGATGAAAGGGAGGGACAGCTAACAACTCATAATTGTTTCAAAATGTAGACAAGTGAGCAGAAGTACAGCAAACATCACACACACTGAAGCAACTGACCTTGCTAGCTCTATAGCCATCCTGGGTCATTTACCTGAGTTACAAGACAAATGATCCATTTTTTAGCAAGCTCAGGTTCAGTTTGAGAACCTGATACACACTTTATGGATGTTCAGCTGACCAAACACAGATCTTAGTAGTTTAAACTCTAGCCTCTTAGCAGTTTCCTATTTCAGAGTGATATCTACTGATTTAAGAGTCCCTCTTTAGCTTAGGAATTGCTGTAGAAACAGACCCAGTTAAAGCAGGTCTGAAACATTCTTTCTTTCATTGTCTACCCATGGCAGGGTTTTCCAAGCTGTTTTGCTCTGTTGAGGTTGCAGCACTTTCTAAAATTAATGCAACATGGTGTGTAGACTGCCTCCTTGCTTGAGGTCCATATAGTTAGTTACATACCAGCACGGTATAAGAGCATCAACCTGCTACAATAAATCTTACCATAAAGAACAGCATCTTACAGACCTACATAACCTCTCGAGCTACTGCTCAACTCTGTTTCTGCAGCTTATGCTATCTGTGTCACTCTTGTTCCTCACAAGCAATACGGACTGGGCAGCTGTTACAAAAATGGTGGAACACAAGTCTTCTCTCCCAAGACACCGTGGACTGGTGTTTTGAAAGCCGGTGTTGTCTCATCTGATCTTTTGTTCTTCCTACTTCCTCAGTTTCCTATTCATGAAGTATGTGGAGCCAAGGTGCATTGTACAACCAAAGAGACCAACTTCAACAGGAGATGCTATGAAGGTTCAGGCATTAAACCTTCTTTGACCATTCTCCAAAAGAATACAAATGCTGACCAATGTGTTGGCAGTCTGGGGTAAACAACCACTGCATCTTGCTTTTGGCATAGGTGGACTGAAAGGCAGAGTTTGCATTTTGAAAGCATTGCGTCAGAAGCAGACATTACAACAACAGAATTTCTCAGACGTTACATTTGAAGTATGTTTACTTACTTTTACCATTGCCTTTTCTGCACTGTATTAGGTATGTCTGGAGTGACAGGTGCAGCACTGAGAGAAACATCCTTCATCAACCGCAGCTTGTCTGCCCTAGCAGATGTCCTCGCAGCAATAGCAGAACAGCGATCTCACGTGCCGTACCGAAACAGCAAACTTACACATCTCCTCCAGGATTCTGTAGGTGAGGGACTATTCTAACTTTTGTTTAATAATGGAGATTTCATCTCCCAATATTTTCCCCTTCTTTGCTGTGGAGAACTGGAGGATGATCCCATGCTGACACTCCTCTGTACCCTGGTTACAAGCTCTGGCTTCAGATCAGCTTGAGTGCACTGCTGCTTTCCAGGGTTAAGAAGTATACTTGGAATAGTCACATCTCTAATAGGATAGCAAAGGGTAATGATTGCATCTCACTGGCATTTCATGCCACATACATTCTCAAGATAACTAATCTTCTACAGCGTTATCATGTAATTGCACATTCTGCACTGTAGCAGAAGGACCAAAGAGGAAGACTCCAGAACATATGCCTGGTGCTATACTACAACTTCTTTTATACTTACTTCTTCTTTTCTAGCTTCTCATCTGTGCAGAAATGGTTTTAGGGCAAATGTAATTTCTGCAGTACAGTCAGAATAGTATCAATCCACGCAGTAGTCCACTTTTCCTCAGCCAGAAAGCATCAGCCCATATGCTTTCAGTCTCCAGCTTACGGTGACTGAAGTAACATTTTTTTGGAGCTGCTGAAAGACTATCTACTTTTGCATGAATCTCTGTTTTTCCCTTATTGCTGTGGTCTATGCTGTGAACGGGGAAAGCCAAAGAAACAAGTCTAGGAGCTAAGCTGTATGGGCACTGAGCCTGGTTTTAACTATGTCTTGTGTATGGCCTGGTGACACTGTTTAAATGAAATCCTGAAAGTGGGGCTTTCCTTGTTTGTTTACTCAGTCTCTGAACTTTTAATAAATGTGTTTTGCATTACTGTCATGAATGAGGCAAGCAAATGTCACACAAAGGAGACTGAATTTTCTAGAATTTGAAAAAGTGTCGAGATCCATAACTACATGCAGGCTAACTGGTGAGGTTATAAGGGAGAAGAAATATACATTACAAATTAGGAAATGTTTATTCTACTGGAACAAACATCATATCGTTAGATACAGGCTTCCTTTTAAGGACTTGCCTGTTTCCAACAGCCCTCTTCATGTCTTCTGTCTTGTGCAAGTGCAGTACATGCCAGTTGCTGTGTAGATTAGTACATAGCAGTGCTTAATTTACTGAAAGAAAATAATGAAACAAATGACCATATTCTGTCTTTTTCTTGCTTCTAGGAGGTGATGCTAAACTGCTGGTGATGCTGTGCATCTCTCCCAGTCAGAAGTACTTAACAGAATCAATGCAGTCTTTGGGATTTGGAACTCGTGCTCGGCAAGTTCAGAGAGGACAAATCAAGAAAAGAAATCTCCCTGTGCTGAGTAAAACAAAATAAAACTTAAGATTCCTGTGGATTAAAGTGTTATTAATGAGTTCCTCAGACTGAAATATATATTGTTATCCTAAAGCTATTCTCTTAGATATCAACTGCCAGATAAAATAAGCAATCCTTGACATAGCATTAGTAAGCCATAAACCTGCTGATAATGTTTTTGCTCCAAAGATAATAACAAGTATTGACAACAGCTACCAGCTGCGGTGGAATCGCATAGAAATAGATCAGGCTTTTTAAGAAAAGCTACTTCAGGGCGTAGTTTTGGTGATGCATTTCCTTTAGACAAGTAGAAATCAGTCATCAGACCCCCCCCATTTAAGATGGCTCACTTCTGAAAGGCCAAAACTGCCCTCTGTTTTCTCAGTAGAAGACAGGAATCTGAATTGCATTCCAGCGCTTCAAAGCAGCAAATGAAATACTTCCTCACAGCTTAGATTAAAATGAGACACATCATCATGGCTTTACATAACATCTGACTTGGTTGGGGCATACCTGTCAATGGGTGGGAATGTAAAGGAATCCATCAGCTATACTGAACACAGTGCTGCTGTCAGATTTTAGGTAATGAAAAAATGGCACTAGTGAGATGGAGAAAAAGCATTAAAGCTCCAGCTGGTATCCCTCTGGAATGTATCTTAGGAAGCAAATGAGGGATTACACAGCTCTTTGAAAACACACTTATGTCAAATGGTTAGAGAAAATACCAGCTCTGCTGACTTCACTGATGGGTACAAAATAAAAACAAAATAACATTAAGAAAAACCCCACAACTCTGACTGCTGAAGGACCCTGATAACTGTCATCCTCAAGAGGCTTTTACATTCATTCGCCAATACTGAAACAACAGGGTCTGTAAACGAATTTACACTGACAGAAGTTTCAAGCAAATTTAAGCAAGATGAGAAGTGGTTCTGAGATGAAAGCTGGGTTCACATAACATCTGATGTGTTTTACACACTGCTTTGTTGCTCAGTAGAGGTCTCGGGATTCACTCTGAATTTTTACCTCCAGCCAGGACTCTCCTCTAGACTGAGAGAGGTCAGTGGTAGGTCACCACCAGAAAGCTTGAATTGCAGTGGCCTGCCCAAAAGGCTGAAGTTTATAGTACTCCTAGTCAGTTAACCTTCATAAGCACAAATATTTACCCAGAGATTATATAGCATACTATTATTGGAATTTCACCCTTGAATATATAACAGCTGCTGCTGTGTTGCATGCAGTATTCTACTGCTAACAGCATTGGCATTACAGCTTGCAGAGCTGTAACACATTTTCCTAAAAAAATACCACGATGGTAAACATCTCAACTTTAGCCAATTCCAGCAGTACAGAAGGACACAGGACCACGTAAAGTTCAATAGTCAATAAAGGAATCTCAGATAAGAAGGTGTCAGACTGAGGAATGTTGGCCTGTTAAATGAAATTTGGGAGCAGACAGCATCAAGCTTGCCTTAGTCTCATGACAACAACTACTAAATCAGCCAAGATTAGAGCTCTATAAGAGGTTAAGTGACGAGAGGAGGTTTGCTGAATCTATCACCACCCTGAAGTTCCTCAAATATTTTTGGGAATTTGGCACTAAAAGTTACTTGCAATGAACTGTGCTTTGTATTCTGGAGCTGCTCTTCAAAACTTGGCATTTATTTACCATCTTGGTGATGGGGAAAGAAGAAAAAAAAACACAGCCATCAATCCTTGTTGTTAAAGCTGAGAACTAAAACCTTCAAATATCAGCAAATAACAAAAGTTTAAGTTTCTACACTAACACAAGCTCTGCCAAGCTGTGCATAGGCAGCATTCCCTATTCCTGTGTTCCTTGTCAGTGTAGTGTAGTATTCTGAGCTACACAATGAAGCACACAGGATATACAGGGCAGTGATGCTAATATTTTGATATAACAACTTGCAGTTTGGGAATTTTATAGGTTACAGAGAGTTGATCTCTCAATCCCACTATCAGCTTCAAGGCACTGAAGGAAAGAAGGGTAGAAGGTGCAAGGCTTCACCCCAGCACCTGGAGTTTTGTTCTTTCACACCTCAGGCTGTCCCCTTGCTCACTGCAGCACACAGTGAGACAAGGCACTGCACAGCCCACCTATCTGTCCAACTGGGCATCAGATGCTCCTCTAGAATTCCTTCTGCCAGACCAAGCTCCAAGTCCTAATATCAACAAGTGTTTGTCTAGGTAGAACATACAAATATGCATATGCACAGACCTATACAGAGTCAGCAGAAGTCTAGGCATAGAATCAGACAAAAGCCTTTAGGATACAAGTCCAAAATAGGGCCCCAGAGTACATTTTCAGTAAGTTTACCATCACAGATGGGACTTACTTCTGCAGTTGTCACCCCCCTTGCAATCAGAGGAAACGGAGCATTAGGACAGAGCCACTTCTGGCGGTCTCCCCAGTGCAGCCAGGGAGTCCAAGCAATGTGTTCCAAGCCCTGACTCCCAGCTCACCACATCTGGCTACTCGAGGACCTGATTTCAAAAGGTATGCAACCACTGGGACATCTCGTTTATGTCAACCTCAGTTCCTACCTCCGTATCCAGTTCTGACATTACACTCTGCAGCTCTGGTCCAACACCCTTTCCCTCACCCCTTGCCCTGCCCAGTCACCTGCAAGGCCCAGCTCCATGCACAGCATGTCACATGGCAGCTGCTCCCCATTCATCCCACACAAGGATATTGTGTGGTGCCTACAGGGAATGCAGGGCAGCTCAAAGGATTCTGTGTCTGCAGACAAGCCACTGAACTTCCTTGTGGCCTAGGAGTGCATTTGGACAAGTCTGAAACAAAACCTCAACCTATGCTGAAGTCAGAATATGATTAATTGATTTCATTTCCACTCGTAGCTTCATGCCTTGGCAGCAGCCACGCCACAAAGAAAGGCTGCTCTTGGTTATAGCCAGGCTAGAGAAGCCATGACTAGCATTGGAAGGCTCACAAAAACGTTTAATTTGTTATTAAATAGTCATCACTGCCAAGTCCATTTGATGAAGCAGTTTTCCAAGCCTCTGCAGACGGCACAGGCTGGACAAAGTGGTAATCAGAAAAGGCTCCCAGCTCCTGCTGAGGACAACCAAGGCCTTGTAGCCCCTTTTCCCCCTGTGGGAAGCAGCAATGTCTGCTGACAAAGAGCAGACAGCCCTGAGCACTGAATGTATCGCAGCCTGTCCCAAACTCAGTTCAGCTTTTGGGCAGTCTATAAAGACAGCCCTGGCCAGCCAAAAACACAAGCCACGTACTACAGACAGGAGGGCAGAGGATGAGCTAATTGAAGGGCATGACCGAGGGAAATCATTGCACAGAAACTTATTATTTTCTTACTTTTTATAAAGTGAGGTTTTGTCTTGCAACACATTTACCTTTTTATTTAGTTTATATAAGAGATACAATAAAATTTGAGCTGGTAACTCATCTTTGATCTTCACTGCAAATCCCTCTTTGAGCTCTTAGATGGTGAGTTTCTGACAGGTTGTTGGAACAGCCTCCTTCCTTCATGGTACAACTCCTTTCTGCCTGTTTTTACCAAGATTCTGTGAGAAGGGATGATCCCTTTTCCCCCACAGCCAAGAGTTTGAGATGGATCAGACACAGCATTTGGAAGAGCAATCCCAAACTCAACACTTGACTAACTTGATGTGATGCTCCAAACCCACACTGTGGATTCAGCAGGACATTTCTAAAATGCTTATACGATGAAGTGACTAAAGGCGTTCAAACATCAGCACTAACAGCTCAAAAACCACAACCTACATTTGGCAACAAAAAGAGAACTGCAAAACTATACAGGCAAGTATTTAGCATCAGCCTCAATAGAAACAAAAGAAGGAAACCCAGGCCACTGTTAGGTACCAGACCCCAGACACAGGAGTTCTGCCCATCCACAGATGTAGGCTTAAGACACCACCTTGTCATTTCCCTGGGGATCCAGGCTGAGTTGCCAGCCCCATGCTCTTCCAGCTCCTCCAGCCTCTTGCTTACAGGCAACACTCTCACCCTTTTTCTGTAACACAGAATTACTGTCCCGGCAGGGCTGAGTCGGTACCAAACTTCACTTAAAGGCAGACCCCAGAAGGAGAACTATTCCCTCTCATTTTCCTCTGGTCTTCACCAATCTTGTTCCGTCTTCTAAACAGTGACCAAAAGCAAAACAAAAAAGCCAAACCACTGCTATAAAAAGCTTTGGAAACCACAACAGAGGCTTTGAAGATCTAAAAGATAGAAGATGGTGCTTCCTCCCTCACTTCAGGGGGTAGGAAGAGATTGCAATGCCTGACCACAGCAGGCTGTATCCACACCTGCACCAGCTTGGCCTCCTGAACAAGGAGAGAAGATTTGGGGCAGATACCCTTAGAACTCAAAAAAACAGGTACAAGCAGCATGCAGGATGCCCACAGCCAGTCATGCCCTAGCTCACGCATGGTGCCACTGTCACAAGACAAGGAAAGGCCTCACTGCAGGCCTGCCATCCATGTCACAAGCTTCACTTTCACCTGGCTGCCGGCCCACAGCTCTCCCATGGGAGCCCCATGCACAGCAAGACAAGAGCCACAAAGAAATGATAAAATGAGGACATTAAGAGGTACAATAAACTGCAGTCTAACAGCACAGCTCCTCCTGATGAGGCACAGACTATCATCAAGGCATTACCACATTACTGCCACTCTCATCCACACCACTACTATCTGCACATTACTTCTTCAGCAGCATGTCTGAATTCCAAGAAGGAGCCAGTAGCTCTATCAGTAGGCCACTCCAGGCAAGGCAAAAGAAAGAAACATCTTCCATGCCCCACCACAGTAACTGCTCTCTGTAGAAAAGAGCACTTCAGAGAAACTGAAACACAAACAAATCCCCTTCCACCACCCCCAGGTGGCCTCTCTGTACCTCTTTTCCAAGCAGCTCACACCAGAACCTACTGGTAACTCCCCCCCCTGCAAATCTGCAGAAAACTTCTCTCTTCAAAGAGTAACTGATTTCCTCTGCCTTAATTGCACTGATTGCACTCTCCACCTGGCCCTGCTACCATCTGCATCAAAGAGCTCACCTGGGCTTTGGGCTGCAAGGATCCTGATCTGTGAGTGGAGGAGAACTGTTCAGGGATGACACCAGGAAACCTACTGGCTTGGGATCACGGAATCATAGTATGCCTTGTTTTGGAAGGGACTTCAAGGATTGTGAGGTTCCAGTCCCATTGCCGCAGGCAGGGCTGGATGTGACCTGGGTGCTAGACCTTAAAGCTTCTTAGCCTTAAAGGCATTGAGTTGTCCAAATGCTCAGACAGTACCTTGACAGTGCCCTTGGAAAGTCACCAACATGAGCTCCAGTCCTGCTCTGTTGTGCTGCAGGAAAAGGAGACGGGATAAAACCAGTAAAATGGCTCTAGGGCTCTCCTTTCACATGTTAGCCCTCACCCTGTATTTTTCAGCAGTAATTCAGCTTTGGCTCTCAAAGTGGTTTGCACTGAAGCAAACTGAAAAGGAAAGTTTTGTGCCCTCTCTATTATTTGCAAACATTAAGCAAAATTGCATCCAGCTGTTTCCAAGCAAATCCTGCTGCTCATCTACTGCTGCAGGACACGGCCAACTGAATGTGTGTGCTTGTAGACAGCCAGGCTGACTGCAGCTCTGCTGAGGTCCTACTGCTCCTGAGGAAGACCAAGCATCTGCACACTTGTCCTTGAAGTATTCATTCCTTAAGTGTGAATTTGGTTCTACATGTTCAAATGTTGGAACAGGCTGCTCAGGGAAGTGGTGGATTCACCTGGAGTCCCTGGAAGTTCAAGAAAAGGGTAGATGTGGCACTGAGTGACATGGTCTAAGAGGCATGGGTTACTGCTTTGGACTATAGGGTCTTAGTGGTCTTTCCAACCTTAAAGATTCTATGAAAAATATGCCCATATTTGGGGTTCTGCCTGTCTGGATAGCCTTACTCTACTTTTTCTTTCAGCCAGGTAGGCTGGAAAAGGATTTTTGTTTTCCTGATTGCAGGCAAGAGAGTCTTATGCAAGAATATGAGCCAGGGACTTGGAGCTTTACAGAGAAAACATCATGTACTGCAACACCCATGGTAAATGTGGTCAAAGCTGACAATGTTAACATTGTCTGTACAGCCCCAGGTGCTTCAGCTGCCTTAACGTATGAAGTGCCTCTGATCACGTCTGGCTGGAAAGAACACAAGCAGAAAGTTTGTTTTCAGAAAGGATGAGAATGGCAGCTGTGGGAGTCCACTGCTGTTGCCACAATCATCAAAGAATTCAAGGTGTCTGTGAGCTGGTCGTAGCAGTGGGGCTTAGTGCTTTCTGTGGCCCACACCGAAGTGATTTCTCCTTTGCCAAATGGTTTGCTGCCTCTGAACAGGCCAGTGTGGCTCTGGGCAGGCTGGTCTAGTAGCTGGCAACCCTGCCTGTGGCAGCGGGGTTGAATGTAGGTGATCTTTGAGGTTCTTTCCAGCCCAGGCTATTCTATGATTCTATGAAACATTCAGTGGTATTTTCTGTGCGGTGGGTTGAGACTTAGACATCTAGCACATGCCGTGTCCAATTATCTCGTGGCATATCTAGTGCAGCAATGGTTGGAGGAAGAAAAACAAGGATTGGTATAACTGTATTCCTGAGATTTAAAATAAAAAAAGCCAGGCAGATATTTCCAGGAATAAAAATAAAGCAGAATTTTTAAATACCACAGCTATGCTCTTCAATAGCCCGCATTCAGCTGCCCCTGCAGTCTACCAGAAAGGATAAATATCGTTATTTGGTCATTACGCCTCCGTGATAGAACAAGAAGCTTCCAGTAAAAGGTTTCTATGGGGACCTTACTCTGAGCCGCGGGGCGGAGCGGCGGGGCCCGGCTCGGAGAGCAGCGGCCACCGCGCTCCTCGGGCGCCTCCCCGCGGCCCGGCCCGGCACTGCCGCCACTCGCCTCGCCTGGCCCCGCGCTGGCCGGGAGGGGGCGGCCCGGCCTCGTGCTCAGGCCGCCGCGGGTGGGAGTCGCGAAGGGGGCCGCTCGCCTTCCTCTCCTCACGGCTCCAGCAGTATGAGTAGGACCTCAGAACGCCAACAGTGAGAGCACAGGGACAGGGGCAAGAAAGAATAGCTGCCAGGAAGAACCTGGTTAAAGGGAGCAAGACACCATCACACCTGCCCCAGGGGAGCAACGCTGCTGGGAGGCAATCAGCTGCAGCAGATCTTGTGCACCTACGTGAGACTTTACGGCCAATTCTTGCTTGAAAGTGTTCAGGCTCCTGAAATGCCTCACCAACTTTTAGTTTCTCAGACCTCACCGCTCTTACTCCACCCGCAATACACAGACTTTTATAAACTCTCTCCTCAGCCAGCTTTAGCAAAACACACTTTGCTTAAACGCCATCACACTGCAGAGCCCCATGGCGCTCCTGCACTTGGCATGCCTCTGCGCCAAGCAGGTGCCACAACACCACTTCCTCTGTCCTGCCCTCGGTCACTTTGTTGAACCTGCACGGAACTCAGTGCTACCACAAGAAAGCATCCTCAGAATCAGGCCCATCCTATAACATCCACATAAGTAGTCAAGAAAGTGCTATGGCTTGCTATGACTTGTCAAGCAAAGCAAAAGAGAGATGTCAAAGACAGCCTAAGTTAGATTATTGAATATTTGCCTTATCTAATTATTTAATTTGACCTCCATACACAGCTCCATCTGTAACCAAACCTGAGAAAAGAATCATAGCTCGCCATGGTTGGAAAAGACTTCTAAGACCATCCAGTCCAACCACCCACCCATCACCAATATTTCCCACTAAATCATGTCCCTCAGTACTGCATCTAAACACTTCTTGAACACCTCCAGTACAGCAACTCCACCACTTCCCTGGGCAGCCTGTTCCAGTGCCTGACCACTCTTCTTCCTGCATCCCCCACCCAAAGCTGTATGAGCCTCTGCTTCTTGAGAACATAAGAAGCAGATGCTCAGCAGTTGCTGGACCGAAGAGCGAAGCACAAGGAGGAAAAATTATAAGCACAGTGGTAATCCTATAATATCAAAATACATTAAAAAATAAGTTTTTGTTGCTTGGGGTTTTTTTTCTTCTTTTTTTAGGATTTCTTTGAACACTAGCATTAGTAGCCCTTAACATAACCACAGAAAAGGAGTAGAGAAAAGGATTTACACAGAACTGCAGCCAGCAAGCTCCTTTGAAAAGAAATGTGAAGTTATGCTATTACATTCCTTCAGAGATTTTTATGTCCTAAGAAAAGCATAACTTTCCTCTCTCCATGCCAGACACCAGGCCAGCAGGTTAGGTGACTTAGGGCAGAGAGCTCTTCAGCAGCACATCCCTGTGTGCTGTCCTCAGAAGCGGCCCCAGGGCTCGCTGACAGGATCTCTCTACACCCCTGGGAGTTGTCCACACGCTCTGTTTTCACAACTAACCACCACGAGCAGCTTAATATGTCTTTTGTCTGGTTACTTACATTCAGCTCCCATTACTGCTCCTGCTGACTCCAGCTGGCTGGGCTGGGTCCCCAGCATGTGAGCGGCCCCTTTGGCAGCCTGCTGCTGGGACTGGCAGGGAAGAAAAGGAATTATTCTAGCGTCTGCAGTGTTAATGGTTTTCCAGATGAAGCTGAGCTCACTTGGGTTAAAATCTAACAGCAAATTTGCTTCCACAACCTAACCAGCTCAAATGGAAGATGTCGCTGACATGCATCTATAAGGGGAAGTAAAATTACACAATGACTTTTTTTCTGTCCATACTTTATTGCAGGTATACATATAATTACTTATATTTTATTTTGAACAAGAAATTCCTTTCATGGAAAGGAGAAACTTTTACCATTAAAATAGAGTGATTATACCATGAGTATATTACAAATATATACAAATATTGGCAGCCAGTTTCTAACATCCACTGATAAATGCTTACATGTTACCCTCTACCAAACTAATCAAACCAAAATAATAAAAGGCATTCTAAATACAAAGACAAAAAAGATCTATTACTACCAGGAACATTTTTTCATACAAAAACTTGCATAATAGATATTCACAGTGCTTGTAAGGTATTATTTCATTCTCAATCTACACATTAAAAAAAAAAAAAGTCCACTCTCCCCTTCACACATATATTTAACTTACAGTACTGGAGGGAGTTGTGTAGACCACCGAACAATGGTCAGACTTGGAGATCTTGCCTTCCCCACCAGCTGTGAATAAATACAAGGAACGTGTACATACAAGGCAAAAAATACTCATTTAAGATCTAATTGCACTGCTGTCAGGCACTGGTACATTTTGGGAATCAGCAATGCCTGGGCTGTAGCATTTCACTAGTACTGAAAAATACCAAGAAGATACCGAGCTGCTTAATGGTAGCACATGCTTCAGTAAGCTTGTAAGGTTGAGGCAGCTACTACTGCCATCATCTTTGAGACACGTGCATGGATGTGAGCACATGGCACACACGTGTGTGTTTCATGACACCAAACAATGGTATCTTTCGAATTTTGAATTTTTTTCCAGTTAAGCCTTGCCAGAACCACATGCTGTTGTACGTCAGTATGTGTGGAAGAGCCTTCACTCTAGACCTCTCCACTTTTCTCATTGGAACAGCTGTCCCTCCAGCTCTGTGGTAGGTGCAGGAACAAGGCTGCCACCAGCCTTCTGGATTTTTGGGGTGCCCATCTCCCACAGCTTATGGCCAGACAGGCCCCAGGTATTGGGGAAGGCAGCCAGATAAACTCATCTAAATGGTGAAAGGACCTTTTGAATATAATAAATACACCTCAAGTACTCAAGTACAAAGCATTTTGGCTTTGCTTAGAAGGATGGAAAAAAGGCCATGGTGAATATACAGACTAGAATTGCTCATTACAGGAAGAAAGTAGTGTGATGGAAGAGGGCACAGTCAGCCAACTTGTGGTTACAGAGAGCTTGTGTCCATCACTCATTCATCAAACATAGGTAGGGTTTGTGCTGGATTCATCTATGAGAATGTACTGCCACTGCTGTCTCTTCAGTAACGCAGACACATCTGATGGCCTGATGTTACATCTCTACACCATATACACTTACACAGAAACAGTGAGATTAAAGATGTCATGGATTTGCAATTTTAACAGTATGCAGGAATGTAATGTCGCCAAGCCAGCAAGATCACTGTGAAAGCAGCTTGAACTCTCCTCATGTTCTAGCTTTCCTTTCCTAACTGCAGCCATCTTCCTCTTTTGATTGATTACTTCCTAAATCAGCACAACAGCATCATTCTGGTTCTGAATTTTGCCATTAAAAATAATCAGTTTTTGCCTGCAAGGTTGTAAAAGGTTGGGCACAGGTTACGCATGGCCTGGCTCTAAGTACAAGCTTCCTAAACACTGGGAATCCATGGAGAAGAGGTACTAAACAGTGGGGGAAGACAGAGAAGAAAAACAAACAAATATACATTTATTTGGATTCAAAAAGGTAGCAAGGTGTTCCCCACACCAGACAATGCTTTAGTCAAACAGCACAGCTGTAACTACTTTTCTGGTAAATGCCAGCACAGCCAGCTCCATGGGACTGAAGATCACTAAACATGTACCCTTGGTTCCACCCCACCATGCTTCCGTTATCACAGGCCCTACACTCACTAACATGACCTATCCAGCACTAGGGACTTCATCCATTCAAAGCAACTTTCTTCAGCCTATAGTTGCCTCTAAAGCAGAGTAAAAATTTCTAAGGAAGAAATGTATTAAAAATAAAGAACAACATAAAAGTATGATTCAATATAGGGGGCCATCATGCCTTGTGAAATTTTCCAGTCACAACTCCTGACTTCAAGAACCAGTTATTTACTGCTCTTAAGTTGTCCTCTATATGCTCAAAAGCGGCCAGATCACTTGTCTCATCTTTTCCCCCTAATCTCCCTCAAGGATATAACTATTCATTTACAATCACATTTATCATACACAGAACTCCAAATATGCTCAGAGTATATCCCGGCCTGACAGCTGTTGGCAGTGTTGCAGCAGCACAAGCTCTAAACAACCCAACTATTTGCATACTAGCATCAACATACAGACCAGAAGAGAAAGGCAGTAAACTAAACTGACATGGACCTTTTATATTTATTTTTGATAAATCATTTATACACAGTGTTTGTTTCGCCAGTTAAGTATCAATTTTGGCCTGCTGTTTTGTGGGGCTTTTCTGGTCACTGCTAATGGTGCAGGCCACTTCCAGTTTCTGCTCAACAGATACTTCAATGCCAACACTAAGTGCTCCACTCCAGTTGATTTGCCCTGTAGACAGGTCTGCAGAAGCGATGCCACTTACTGATTAGGGAGTTGAGTAACAAAGCTGCTCAATCTCCTGCAAGAACCAGTGACATCACATGTGTTAATGAGGTATATATTTCCACAATGAGCTGTTTCCCTGGGTATGGAAGAGCTCCAGTCTCCTTACACCACAAACTCCTCTGGCAGCTGGTCCTCTCCCAGAAGATCCAAGGAGAGGCAGTTCATGGATCGCTTCCCATAAAGGGCAGACTTGGTTTTGCAGTCTGCTGTGGAATAAACACAGCCATAGACAGCCAGTTTATCTTCCAGACTGCAGCCAAACGTGTAGCTGTGGGACGTGTCCGACGACAGCGTGGCACTTAGTGGTGGATGCCGGTGTTTGTAGAGGCGAATGTCATCCAAACTCTGGCTGTGCTGGTCTGTGCAGCTCCTGCCCTTGGGTGACTTGACCTGCCAGTTCAGTGAGATGGACATGAATAAAAAAGATTAGCTCAGACTGCTCAAGGATGCATGCTTCAGATTTTCCAAATTGTTCTTCCATTCCGTCAAAGAGCCCCACCAGCCTTCTGATGAAGCTGTGAAGCACTAAGAAATCAGAAGAACATTCAGCTGCCTTGCCACATTGCACCAGACCCTGATTTCTTTGCACTGTGTCCTCAGTGTCCTGTACATCGGACAAAAAACTGGCCAGGTATTAGCATCTGAACAATCTGACACTTCTTAGCACAACTGTGCAGTTAGCCTGGCCAATATATACATTGAAAAATTATCCTAACTGCTTGAATGCACCAAGATGGAATTAATGAAAGTCTCATGAGCTGAAAGGAAATTCAGACAGCAGTCATGCAAACTAAGGGGTTATGGCATCCAAAATTTGCTAAATGCAATGTATACTTTCTTCTACATAATGTTTTTCAGAAATGAAAACAGAAGCAACAAAATAGCAGTAACTTCCAGAGACAGCTGTCAAACTGAGCAGTAGTGATGTGGCCTCTACGGAGGAAATACCAATCATCTAAGACATTTCCAACTTTTCCACAGGATTTTTCTTGCTCTATCTTTAAAACCAGCTTCTAAATGCTAAGTTGAATACTTAATTTTAAACGAAGACACTTCTGTTACCAACCCAGAAAAAAGTGCCTCCCAGTAGCACTTCTCTCACCTATTGGATGGAAACCAAAAAACCACTCTCTCGGAAGTATCCACTCACTAAAGAAACCCAGAATTTGATATGTAAAAGTAGCAGCCAGGAGGATGAGATGCATCCTCAATTGCTTAAACAGTCCTTATGAACTCTTATAAAACAGATGCCTCCCAATCAATTAGCACCACAAGTGTATGTTGGTAAAAGCATTAATGTAAAAATGTTACTTTTAAATAAGATACATGCTCCTCCTTGCCTTCCTCGTAAGTCATTCAACGCAAATAAGCTCATTATGATTCGCACTGTAGCATTCAGCTTTGGAAAAATAACTAAGATTTTAACTTAACCTCCTATAGCACTTAACAGAGTACTTTCCTGATAAGTGGAAATTCCTTATCACTTCTGACTGGGTATAGTTAGAAGCATGAAAAAGAAAATAAATCTTAAGTGACTGGAGTCATAGTTCAGAGAGAAGCTGAGAGCAAAAGGGAAAAGGAAGAACAGATTTTTAAAATTCTTTTAGCAGATAAAAGGCTAATTTGGACCCAGAAAGAAAAGGCAAAGCCTTTTTTTTTTTTTTTTTTTTAAGTAAAATACGGCTGTGCTTCAAGAAGAGATACTGCTTCGCCTTACAAAGACATCTTAAGATTTTTGCTTTTTCCACAGTGCAACTTCTGATACAACATATTTTACCATATATAGTTGCCTTTTCTCAAGAGCTTGATGAAAAGAAAATGTTGACAACAAAGACTTTAGCACACACATACTATAATCACACAAATGATAATCACACAAATTAGAGCTTGAACATCTGGTTTTGCTCTGATGTGAGCTCCTCCTGGCTTCAGGAGGAGGAAGATGATCAAGTTTGCAACCCACATCCAATCTGCATGGATGGTCTTGGCTCTAACATTACACTGAAAATTTGCAAGTGGTTTTTTTCCATTTCCCGTCCGGAAGCCTAAGGCACATAATGGCTGACTTGCAAGATTCCCATGTTGGTCACTCAAAACCTCTCTATACTTTCCTGGATTCAAACATTGTTCTCATCCTATTCATGACAGCGGCTGCCATCCAACAGCTGTTCTTGGTTACACCATTTAAATCAGTCAAATACAGACTTATCAATTTCACCTGATTTACAGCTGTATTCATTACCCTAGACTTTGGTTCAAGGTCCACACACACCTTCTTGTGCCACACACCCACCTGCTGAAGGGACTCCACACTCTGACCTCTCATTTTTATTAGTGTGACTTGCACCACAGGCAGTGATTCTTGATTTATAGCTGCAAAGGAAAAGGAGGAAATAAGAAGCATTACAGGTTTGATTTTTACTGGCTGAAGAAAGTGGAAATAGTTCTCACAGGCCACATTTAAAAAGTGCTACCCAATAATATAAGCATACATCACTAAGCACCCTCAGTGCTCCGTGAGTTTTGCTCCCAAGAACATCTTTTTTGCCCTTAAATGTTTAAAAACAAGAAAATAGCTTTTCACCATGTCCCATATTCACCAGCCTTGCTTTGCTATGAAGGCTATATGTCTTAAAGCCAGACAGCTCCTGCATTAACCTACTGTCTATCCTTCTGCTGTAGCAGGTAAAGTTTTGTGGCTTACATTAATTCCTGTGACTAGCTCACTAATCTATTCTTGAATCCCTTGATTGTCTTGTTCATACAATCTTTTAAAATAAATTCCTTCACCACAAAAGATTTACATCAGTTATCTTTTCGTTATTAATGGAATAAAAATACAGTAACTTGTTAAATTTGGAAAGGGGAGATCTTGAGGAGCACAGAGGAGAGCAACGCTGCACTGTTGGCCTTCAATCTCTAGAGGAGTGGACTTCAAATACAGTTGAAGTAGGACAGTAATTAGTGCTGGTACTTCATATGGAGGAAGACACAGTTTCTTACATCTATCTGATTCCATTTGGATTCTCAAACGTCTCCCTGATGCTACAGCCTAAAGAAAAGCACTGTGCAGTAGCAGAAAGCCATCTCACCTTGGCAGCTAGCAGCATCTAGAGGAAGAGATTCAACAGATTCTCCCACAGTGGCCTCCTCTAACTGGTCTCCCTCTAAAGGCTCATCTACAGGCACCTCCTCTGGCTCATCTACTGCCAGCTCAATATCTAGGAGGAAAAGAGTAGCAGGAGAAGTGTTAGCTTTACACTTCTGCTCCAAGCTGCTTCACATTTTCTCCCTATTCTGCTGCAGAAAGCAGAGGCAGGCTTAGAAGTCATTCCAAATCTCTAATTCTTTACCATCATCCTGAGAGTCATCTTCAGCCCTTCCTTTGCTGCCACTGTCAATGCCAGAGCTACCGTAGCTGATAGTTGAGCTGCAGGATTTCTCTTTCCTGTGCACCCGGTCAATACCAAAGGGCTCATCCACTGACATTTCTACTGACACACGGTGCCTTGAGTCAGCCTCAATGCCCGATGTGTGAGAGCTGCCATGACTCCCCGTAGACTGGCGTGAGAGACGATTATCTCTCCTGCTGCCTCCACTGCTCCCACTGCCACGTGAGTTCTTATCACATGGGTCCAGGTCCATGTCCAGAGTGTCACTGATATAGGACTCCCGGTAGCGCTTCTTCTCTAAGGAAGACAGAAAGAAAGGCGGCAAAAATATCAGTAAGTTCTGGGACTGGCACAACCTGATGGTGAGACAACAATTACTGCAGCTACTGAACAAATAAAGGCATAAACAGCTTTGTATTCTGCTTGCTCAACATACAGTGGGATGCCCAGCCAGTTGTAATAGAATTACAGTCACACTTACAGTAAAACTAGCGTCTCCTGAGTTAGGAAGCAGCTAGAGCCAGTTACAATACAGAAAATACTGGCTTCCAGAATGAAGAAAATGTGAGAAAGCAGGAATTGCTTACCTAACCTAAGTGCTCAGTCTTTAAAACAGAGCACATTGGTGACTGTTTTGAGGAACAATATCATAGAATCGGGGAATACTCCAGGTTGGAAGTAACCTGTTAAAGACCATCTACTTCTAATTCTCTGCCATGGGCAGTGACACCTTCCATTAGATCAAGTTGCCCAAAGCCACATCCTGTCTGGCCTTGAAGGCTTCCAGAGAGAAAGGCCTTCTTTCTTAAAACAAAGACATTCTCCCTTTGCTGTTCTCGCACTCGTGCTTTCTGATCAGAGTCTAGCAAGGCAGAGACCATAAACATTTTTCACTAACGGACTTGAAACAAATCCAACATGTCTACTTCCTCACTGTCTACCCAATAAAACAGAAACACCATTAATTAGACAGGGAGCAGCCACTATGAAGCAACAACAGAGTCTAACATACTGTACTCTTGCCTTACCAAAGCCACCTGCTCTTTTCTCACATACCTTCAGCCTCCTCCAGCTTTTGGATTTGCTTCAACACTGGCTGGATATTTAGAAAGAGCCGATGGCTGTTGCTGAGGAGCTGCAGCAGGTGCCGTGACCTGAAGGGGCAGCCTGTGTAGTAAACCAGTTTCCGTGCAGAGGGCAAACCATCAGGCTGGATCTCAAACTTTTTCCCCTGCATAAAGAGATGTCAGTGAGCAAGAACATGTTCTCAGCCACATGGCTGAGGTAATTACAGCCCTGTGTGCATGAGTAAGGAGACTTGATATGGCAATTTGGGCAGGACAGTGGCTTTGCCAGGTCCCAGGTTGACAGCCCACTGCCAGATGGACGCTGTTCTGTCATACTCACCAAAAATGCTAGCTTCCCAATGTGTGACCAGGGAAAGTCATAGAGTAGCTGACGAACATGGTTCACCTCCTGCAACACATCAAACTCTCAGTCACGCAGGGACTGGCAGGTACTGGGTGGAGTCAGTGATGTGCAAAGAATTTGCAAACAAGCAAGAACGCCAGATATGCGGAGCCTGGTTCTCACAGGGGAGGCAGAGGAGCTGGGGTTGGGGGAGGACAGGGGAGCTGGACAGAGTTAATGCTACACCAGAAGTCTTTCATGGCAGTCTGTTACCTGATAGATGTGCATTCCTCTAAGGGTCAGGCCCAGGATAACCGTTGGGCGATCCTCCTTCTTATCCTGAAAGAACAGAAGAGCCTGGAGTCAAAGGTTAATCTACAAAGACCATGCTCTTGTTCTGGCACCTAGTGCAAGAGAGGTAGCAGGACTGCTCAACAGGCAGATGCCATCAGCTCATTTGCTTTTTATTGTTTCTAAAAAACACCTTGTCTTGTTGATCCCTGAAAAATTCTGAGATCAGAAACACCTACAAATCCCCTCGTGCTGAGGCTTCCAGGTTTTCAACAGCAGCAGATACCCTAAACTGCTCTGGAGAGGGAATCCTACAGCTTAAGTGATTTGAGAGCATGGACAATTACTGTTCTCAGAAGCAATTGGTAACAGACTCCCTTACTACCATACTCTGTCTGCTGTATGCATGAACATTTCAGACTGGATATTAGGAGGTATTTCTTCTCAGAAAGAGCAGTTAGATATTAGCAGTTAGGAACAAGCTGCCCAGGGGAGTAATGGAGTCACCATCCCAGGAGGTGTTTTTGGAAAGGGTAGAATGTAGTCCTAGGGATATGGTTTAGTGGGAAATATTGGTGGTAACTGGACAGCTGGACTACGTGATCTTAGAGGTCCTATCCAACCCTAATGACTCTATGATTCTCTGTGATTCTATGCACAGCTCACACTCTCCAGGTGACAGAGAGCCCGAACCAGAAGTGACACCTGTCTCCTCTCTTTGTCACTACACAGTTATTCCCACCTGGGACTTACCAGACTTCAGGCATACATTTACCAGAAGGGAACTAATTATTTCCCAAAGTTACAGGGACTTTCTCTCCCAACCTTTTTAATCTCAACAGCAGATGCTTTTAGGTGTTTAAGTCTGAGCTGGAAAACTGCCTTGTTTTTCCACATGCCATACTTTCATACAAATGCTTTCTTGGTAATCAGGTGATTCCTTTGCTTATTTGCTTAAGGACCAAAACAAAAAAAATTATCCAGAACCAGTTAACTCAGTCCCTTTCTTGGCATGGCAGATTTAAATAGAAACACCTATATTTCTTACTAGCAGGAAAGGGAGGAATAAAACTATCGGGTAAAAATTCCTGGTGTCACAGAGCTCAAACTTTACACCAATACTTCCTCGCCTGGCTTGTCAAGATAAAAATTTCACACCAACACATTTACCTCACCCTCTACCCCTCTGCTACTACACATGTCCAGCAGAATCAAAACACCAGTTTAAAGTCAGTAAGAAACGCTTTCTGCCTCCTAAGGACAAAGAGCTTTAATAAATCACTGTTGGTCTAGAGATGGATATGGGACTCAGCACTGCCTCTGCTTTCTTTCAGAGTCTCCATCCTCTATAGCAGCCACAAGGAGATGGTAAGACAGAAGTGACTGCTTCTGAAATCCCAGAGTAGCCGGTGCACCAACACCTTCACCCAGCACCCTTGCGTGTTCAGTCAGGAGCATCGTGGCCTCTGGATTACAGATCAAACAGGAATTTATTTCCTGCAGAAAATAAGAACCTCTGTGTTTCTGCACCTTCCAGACAGAATTCTGAGCACAAAAAACCAAGAAGTTTAATTATGAGTCTGGCAAAGTAGAGCAACTCCATTTGAAAAAAGAAGTCCCTGCAATTCCAAACTGCATGACCAGGTTTCACTCACTAAGGAGGAATACGAAACTGTTCTTCAGTCCTATTTCTAGACCTACATTCTTAGCATATCAAAATGAAGCAAATCCTGTTTAAGCAAAATGAAGCAAATCCTGTTCAAGCAGGCTTGGGTAGAAAGGCAAAGACTCAGGAACAAGCAACAGTAAAGGAATCCAAGAATTACATAGAGATGAAAAAATATCAGACACTCCAACAAGCTTGGAGTAAGGTAAGAAAGCTGGGATGATTCAGTGTCACCTCCAATTATTACTTGGCATTTGCATGAAAGCTGACTGTCATAATTTCAATGGACTACAACAAAATAAGTTACTCAGTGACTTCTTTGGCATTGACTTCATCCACTGACAGGAAGAGACTAAGCAAAAATTAAGCTTTGCCGCTCCTGTGGCCAGTTTCTTGGATTTGGAACAAAATATGGTTCCAAATACATTGGTTTGTTTGTGGGGATGGCCTTGCAGTCTGGAAATTTGTTTGGCCTCCCCAAATCAGAGGCAGCAGTCCCTCAATTAGACAGAAAGTAAAAAATGAAACAGTGCACCCAATTAAAGAGAGGAGAGATGTTTGAAATAAGCTCTTTGTTTAACCTTCTGCAGCCTGTAGAAGTGGACAGGCACATCTTCCAACAAGCAGGACTCCTTAATGAACTTCAGCACAGCTTCCTTTGCACTCAAGCCTTGCTGTTCTCGGTGCATCTCTGGGGCATGTTTCAAGATGTAATCACTCCCCCTCTTCGCAATTATCTGAAGGAAAACAAACAAGTCAGCAACTCTTCAGTGAAGCCCACAAGAAGCAGCTGTGATCAACAGGAAAGCCAAGACTGAAGGAGGAGAAGGTTTGTACATTCTCTCAAGAAGTTTGTTTGTGTTTATCTCTATCCTCCTAGAGGATATGCATTTAAAGCAGCCCAGATGTTACTGATGTCTCCAAACAGGTCCAAGATGACAAAATCATAACAGTCTGAGACTACAGAGCTTGTGTCAGCCCTTTTCATTCTTAAGTGTTGGAATTAGTTTTCCTAACTGCTTTCCCTAAATGCTTATGGGCAGATAACAAATACAGCTCTGCATGCCAACATAATCAGCAGCAACATCTCCAAACACTGCAGAAATGCTTTATGGTCAGGGTGGGGTTTACTTTTTTTTGTTGTTGTTGATCTCTTTTTTTAAATTAAAAAAAAAAACAAAAAACAGAAACTACACATTAGGCTTATGTAGCATTTCCATCCTCAAAGGGGAGGATAACACTATCTCAAGCTATTCTGTGTCTGGAGTGGTTTTCAGGCACACAGCTTTGCTAAGCAGTATAGAAATGTGTACTGGACCTTTTGTTCTTGCCCTGCAAGTGCCCAGTTCTAGTGCTTAGACACATGCTCTCTCCATAGAAAGCAGGGCACAAAATCCCTCGCTAATCAGGGCATTTAAAACCAGATCCCACCAGTTACCTGTGAACATATTTCAGAAGCCAGCTGTCCTTACCTCAAACAATCAGACTCCATCACTCAATTCCCATTTCCATTTTAAATTAAGTCCCTTGTTTACTAACACCTCTTCTCTCTCTTTGCATGCCATGTCAGATCAGTCATCCTACCATGAGGAAGACTGGGCTCCACGAAGAACAACACTGATGCCATCACTGTGCAGTGTCAGCAGAAAGAAGTACCAGCTCCACAGTTCAAAGCTGGGCTGCTCACCCCAGGGGCATCTGCCTTTTCTCAACAGTAGGAAAGCAAAGGCAGCTATCGACCAAATGATCTTTCACAGTGATCTCCAGCACGTGTTGGAAGAGAACACACTGGAGGAGTACCTCCCCATAGCAGCCCAGGGGCAGGGAGAGAAGCGTCCCCATGACTGCCAGATTTTGCTCTTTGTAATGATAAATCACCCACATACTTGCTTGGGGCTGTAGCTCAGCATAGGCGAACCAGGCTTTGACTTGGCCTTTGCAATGTTTGCCAAATGAAAAATAGTCTGTGATAAGACTTAAATGCCCCATAAACTGGGTGCACCAGACTCAATTTTCCCAGCCCTTTGTCAACTGCCCTGTGCCAGGTGCCCTGCTGCAAGATGAAGGCTGCTGGTGAGAAGAAAAGAGCACACCAAGGCAGGCTAGGACTCATGCATAAAGGAGATTCTACTAGCTTGCCTCCCTCCCACAACCCCTCCTCCAAATCTCCCTGAAGCAGGGGACAAATCTAAATCAAGTTGCAGAGGTGGGGATGTGCAAGTCCTTGGAAATATCCTGCTTGTGCGGATACCAACAGAGGTGTCCACAACAAAGCTAACTTCTTTTTCTATTTTGACAAAAGCCTGCATGACCATTTCATCACAAGAGCAGAACTTCCTGCAGGAAATCAACTCTGACAGATCTTTTTTTTTCCCAAATCTTTCATTCTCAACTCATTTGCCTTTGCTCAACAATTAAACCAAGTCTGGGTCTTTTAAGCTTTTAGTAGATCTTGTAAGGCATAAGCCAAGGTACACTTGCTTACCAATCAACATGTAAAACCATTTCCAGGCCCTTTCCTTTTCTCTTAATGCAATTCAGACCCAAATTAACAACAAAGTAGGCACCAGAGGCAATGCACAGCAGTACTACCCCTAGGGTCTGGGTCTGTACATCTCAGAGGTAAGCATTACAGAGTAGTCTTCTGCAGGGCTTTGCTTGTGCAGATTATTCTGACATAATATTGGAGGCACACTAGCCTCTAAGCCATAGAAAACTTGAAAAAAAGGCACACTGCTGGAGTCATTCATTTGACACCAACACATTCCCTCACTAAGGAAGAGTACAACTGCCACCTCACATAGCCCAACAGGAGCTGTCACCTACAGCCAGCAGAGACACAGAGGGCAATTAACTCCTGAGGGAAGTTCAGGGTGACACTGTCACTCTGCCTGATCATCATAGTGTAAGCTGGGGAAGCTGTATGGCTGCAATTAGGTACCAGCGTAACATGGCTCCTGCTGCATGCACAGTATTGAGAGAAAGATTCCCTCAGACTTACCCATTGTGGAAAATATGCTTGAGGTTCAAAATATTTCCCAGTATGGACCTCTTCCCTGTAGTTTCCCAAGTCTGCCTGTAAACTGTAGGCAGCCAGCAGGAAGTAGATTTCTTCTTTGTGGTTGCACCGAGATATAAGTACTTGCTCTTTGAGATGGCAGTAGTAGAGCTGCCTTGCCACCTTATCACTGAAAGACACAAAGGCAGGTTTGTGTGAGGAGGAAATGTCAGGCTCATATAGGGCCTCTCAAATGCATCTTCCTTGTGAGAAGAGGGATCCCTGATCATGTGTGATGCCACCATGATACGGTTAAGTGCATGTGGGAAACCCCAAGCCAAGATGAAGGTCTTCTCTCACAAGTAGTGTATAAACATGGAAAAGAATGGCCTCTGTCTTGAGGAGCATGAGATCTAAGAAGACAGGGCAGAAGGTAGATGAAAGAAAAATCGTATCACACCTGTTTGGAGATTGACAACATCAAGCATTTCTCTTACTCTGGAAAGCCTATAGCAGTCAAGAGAATCAACTTCCTTGAATTCCAGTCTTGTTTCTTGCACACCTGTCCTCCTTTCCCCTCTAAACCTGGCAATGCTTTTTCATTTCACCTTGCCTTAGGCTCAAGGTGCTTTTCAACAGCTAATTCCCTGCAAGGTAGATCAAAAGATGGAAGAGCCCTGGGCTTGTTTTGGTCTTCTTCCTGAGACTGCTGAACAGGAATAATCTGATAAGCATGTAGACCACTGATAATGTATACACATTTTGTAAGAGCTCAAGGGAAGCATGCTGCTGACATGTATGTATAGATACAGTGCTGGACACTACAGTCTGCATGTAAAAGCATTTGTGTATAAGTACCTCTGCACTGTTCCACAAACTCTTCCAATTAAATGACTAGTACAAGAGAAATCAGCTTGTGATACTAAGGGATGCATACACAGGGTGGGAAAGTGCTATTGAATCCCTTTAGTTTAGTGAAACTAAACAAAGAACACCTAACAGCCAAACAGACTCCAGAAGAAAGACTCTCCTGCATCCAAAAAAAGAGAACCGGGGGGCGGGGGGGGGACGATGGCAGAAGAAAAAAAAAGTCTTTGTTCAAGATGAGAACAAATGCCAAAAATTAAGTAAAGATTTTAATCTACTGGAATGATCCCAGCTCTTGGCTTGCCCTGGGGTCACAGCCACGCCAGCAGTGCTGATGCAAATCAACTGTGTCAGTTGTTCATTTCCAACTACCTCATCCTTTGTTCTGTACCATGCAGAGAGGGTGGCTGTGTTTTGAGGGCAGCCCATATTCCACGTGAATGGATCGCACTCAAATGCAAAACTCTCTAACTTATGAAGTCATTTCTTTTGTCTATTTATGAAAGTCCACTTCCAGGAGTAAACTGCACAGAGCACTGCACAGATACAAAAACCTGAACTAAAATTATTAGCATGCACTCTGGAATCTAAATAGCTGGTTTTGGTATATTCATCTGACGCCTTTCATGTAACCAAAAGATGCAAGCAAAAGACTGTTAAACATATTTCAATACTGTCGTAATTCAACCTGCTCTCTAAACACAGATGGGAAAGCAGTCACCATCTTCCTAGGAGCCAAAGGATAAGAAGTGTGAGACCGGGAAAATATTCACGGTTGCGTGAGGAAATCTGCTAAGTTCTTTTTAAAAAAATATAACAAAGAAAAGACATCAAGAGAAAAACCTCCACAAGATGATTTTTTAAAGAATTGTTAATAAAGAATCACAAAACACAATTAAGAAAAAAAAATACCACAGAAAAGAACTTACCTTATTACCCTTCCGTTTTCTACATAGTATTGTACTCTAAAGAATGCAACAAAAGGAGGGATGAATTTCTCTGTTCCCTAGAGCGGAGACAGAAGACATGTTAAATAACATTCAGCATCCAAAATTTCTCTTACCAGCTTTTAATATTCCCTCCTCCTCAAGCTTGCACCCCATACTGCTTTCCATTTGCCAAACTTAGCCCTTCAGCAATTTTGGGGAGGATTTGACTATCACCAAGGCTCACACAGATGAGGCATAAGAAAAAATTTAGACAAGCAGAATGGCAAAATACTCTATGGACTGCAGAAGAGTTTGGCTGAGAGGGGATGAGCTTGGTAAAATAGCCACAGTATAGTTTGGGGATGCCCAGCCTGGCTGAAAGTTACCTAGCTCAGCACCTGGCAGCATCCTGTACACAATAGTGCTGAACACAGCAAGTCTAACAAAACCTTCCCAACACATCAGGCACGCAGCAGGCAGCATGCCATGCTTGCAGTGCTGCAGTCTTTCCAGCTCGTACCTAGAATTAACCATTTATCTCTGCTCCACGCCACATCATACAGCAGGGACACACGCACTGCTGCAGGAGCTGCTCAGCCAGGCTATACTGCCTGAGGCTGAGGTGCACCAGCCTGATATTAACTCCTTGCCTCCTGTTTGGCAGGGCTAATGGTTAGTTATTCACCGCTCCCTACAGCCACAGACCAAAGGGAGATATCGATGTCTGCTTCACATTTGAGATGTCTGTCAGAAGAAAGCCAGCAAGATATCTGTTGTTTTCACTACAGCTTTCCCTTCAGACTTACAGTCTTGTTTAAACAGGAGGGGGAGGAAAAGAACATCTTGTCTTATTAGCTCATTCTCTCATCTTTCCTTCTTTGGCACTCGCTTCTAATGTTTATACAGGTAATTTTTTTCACACGGGGAGCTCAAACTCTTTGCTGGTTCATCTCACTGTGCATGGCATTCCATGCACATCTGATGTTTACTTTTTTTTGTTTTTTTGTTTTTTAACTGGAACTCATCCATAGTCACCCTATTTTAATCAACAGGACCAGGCTTTCCAGAACAGTAGTCTCCAAAATTAAACACCTGTCTTACTTTGCTGGTTTCTTTCTTCCATTCCTTTGAGAAGTATTTGCTAAGCTTCTGCTCCAGGTCTATGAAAACATATTCATTATCTGGAAGGCAACACAGAAAAGCATTCAATGTTAAAGAAGTAGAAATTCTTGTTCATGAAGTACTAAGATAACCCTACTGGCTGTTTCCAACAATACACTTGAAAACAAAAGCTGACCAGGGAATAGACAGAGGCAGGGAAAAGAAAGGGCAGTGGGACTCAATGCACGTGGTGCTTCTGAAAGTATGAAGGAAGCTTGGGTATGCCTCAGATGCTGAGCTGGAATTTCCTAAACTGTCACAAACGCTGAATCCTTCCTTTATGAGTCACGGAGTCACTTACACGAAGAAAATATCACCTTACCAAGATGACCGTACTATCAGTGTAATGGGGTAATTTTATTAAGCACATAAGCCCTATCCAAACTTCCACTTTTCTGTCACGTTGCACCATGATCCAGAATGATAAAAACAAGTAGACAGGGTCAGGTATTTGACAGGTTTAATCTTCTACATATGAATGGGATCCTGTGGAATGGTGGAGGATCAAATCCAAATGTTCTCTTCAGAAAGTTTGGTGTCTCCTGCTGAGACCTAACCTCTTTCATAGAGCAAAAAGATGGATGAAAGGAAGGAAAACCTATTTCGAAGAACTGAAGTTTGTTCTCCATCTAGGTGAGAGGGAGCAAGAAGAGCCAGTCTGAGTAGCACATCATCTTGAAAGAGCTTTGTGCTGCTTTCAAAGCCAGTATTTTGTAGGGCTACTTACCAGTTATCAAATATAAACAACTCAGCCAGTGATTTTTTTTCTTAAGCCTTCTCAAGTCTCATAAAAAGAGATGTGATGGGTCCTTCAGTGGCAACGCCAGCTGAGCACATTCACCTGATTAGTCAATCTACTCCACATTCTTGCCCAGAAAAATGTTACTACAAGTGACATAAATCTCAAATTGAAGACTTTGTTCATAAGAAACATGAAAGTTGGGGGAAAAAAAATGGAAGAAAAACCTTCACGACCACTCCTCTGACCCAAAGACACACCCAGACTTCCAGGCTTTGGCTTTTTCTTTCTGATGTCAAACAAAAAAGGACGAAGAAAAGAGGTGAACTGTTTCCAATAGAAGTTTACAGCCAAATGAAAACCTGCACTATCATCAATACTGCTGATGAAGAAATGACACAGGCTGGCATTATAGCAGGTATTCAAAGAGCAATGAGCTACTCCACAGCTATCTGTAGAGCACTGGTGACAGAGAGCTGGGAGAGGTATGTTGACCCAAACCACCCATGCTTCTAAGTCCATAAAGATAAGTAATACTGCCTTAGAAAGACTGACAGAAGTCCTAGCCAGCTTCACTATAGTACAGCTATTTGTTACCCATACCCCACAGTCCCTGCTTATCTATCTTATTAATTAGATTAGAGACAGAACCCCAGGAGGCTCCAGACACTAAGCATGCGAACTTCAGGTCACTAGTACGGTTTACACGCAAACCCCAAGAAGAGACCAGGCTGAAGGAGGAAGACACCCTAAGCTCTCCCTGGTGGTCCTGCTCCTCCTCAACCCAGCATCCTCCCGCTTCTCCCTCCCTGCAAGAATGCTGCACTGCATTCCTGCTTTAATGAAGTTAATATTGCTGGAATGTCAACCTGTGGTGTAAGCCTCCCTCTACAAAAACAAAGAGGCATTTCCCTCCCCAGCACTACACGGACTGTGGGCTTTTTCCTTAAACTGGATTAGTGGTGAAACTTAAGAGATCTCTGTCTGATGCTGAAACTGCTTCTGGCTTGAAAACAAGCCTCTCTCTAACAGAAATGAGGACGTGGCATTGCGGTGCCTCACAGCAGTGCTGTAAGGTACCATACAGAAATGCACAGATGATCACCTTTCCAGGAAAGAGCTTGTCTGACCCATGGATCCAACCAGGGCTGGATAATCAGCACGTATGAAGTGTCCTTGGTTTGCTGGCCTCACATGAATTGGAACAACCAAAGAAGCTGGCTTGGAAGCATGCATGCATGCCAACATGCAAATATCCACTAGCAGTCACTGACACTGCATTCATATTCTCTCAGTACTAGTGGTGAGCTTGAAGATACATCACATTAGCTTCCCTTAAAAGCTTCTGTTCAGTCAATGAGTTTGCAGCAGTGCAACTTACATCCTTCCCTCAGGTACAGATTTCAAGCACCCTCAAATTAAAGGAAAAATCTGTGCTGTAACAATCTCACTTCAAATTAATAGTCACCAGAAATGCAAACATGCAAGTGCACCAACTGCAAAATTAGCTTAGCACATTTAACGTACTTCAGCAAATATAAGACTTGAACTGTTGCAAGCAAAAAATATGGGCCAACCAAAAAAAATTACAATTCTAATGAGTTATGTGGATGTACAACATGCATTATTCACACTACATGAAAAATGGGAGCGGACAATTCTGACTGTAATGTACAGTCAAATGAACTGTGATTCACTGTTACTCTAAAAGCCTTTGCTTCACGTTGACTAGTGCCTCTCCATTTTGATTTTTGTTTTTAGGGGAAGGCTGTGTTCCTTGCAGTATAACTAAGTAATGATGAATGCCAATAACCTGTTCTCCTCATGGGCCCATTTTGGCCTGAGAGCACTGACAAATGCCAAAGGCAGGTCATATACTAATCATACAAAGAAAGAGGGAGAGCTGAGACCCACTTGGCAGACAAGAATGTCCTGCTAAGTCCCTTGGTTGAGTCAAGTATATTTTAGTACTATAACTATTTAGACAGTCCAGGAGATTAGGATTGAAATTAAAGCGCAAAGCCAAATTTCCCCATAGCAGGCACTTTCTGCTGTAAAAGAAGGGAAAACACTATTGTCCTTGGATATAGAAGCCTCACTGCAACACCACTGCTCTCTTGAGAGTCAACAGAAAAGAGACCAGGAGCAGAACAGAGGAATGGCAGGGAGATCTGGTATTAGGAGAGATAGTCAGGAAAGTTGAAAGACAAAGACAGAGAGAAAGAAAAAACAAAGCAGAGACCTCACAACAAACATGTGCTACAGATCTCATATAACCTGTTTAAACTCCCCAAACACCAGCAGTTTTTGTTTTTTGAAGAGGGCTACATGCTCCTTTTGTGAGTTCCCCTGGCTTCCAAGCGGTGGTGGCTTGGGAACATCAATGCCTGCATGGCATCTGCTGCAATCAGCCCCACAGAACATCTGGATGCTCCTGGTGTTATCTTTCAAGCCAACAGGAAGAAACCTTCTCAATCCCTGGTTGATTAGTACAAGAACTTAGTTCAGGATAACCTTACATTTTCAGCTTTAGCTGTTAAGTATATGCATGCAAAGTGCAGAAAAGAAAAGCTATAACAGAGGCTGGGAATACAGCAAGGGCTGGCAGTGGTCCCTTAGCTGAGATGGACAGGAAAATAAAAGGAGGCAACATTAAGAAGCACAAAATAGTTTGGCTGTCAGGAACTGTTGAGATAATGGCCCAATCATTCCTGAAAATGAGCACATAGTACTGCATGTATTTTGTGTTAGCATCTTAAAGCTAGCAACAAGACATGCCCAGGCAAAACTCTCTAGACTTCTGGCAGAGGATTCTTCTGCACAAGAAGAGCTGCAGAACCATTCCCAGCATTCCTCATCCAGGAGAAAACATACTGTTTGCAGTCATCGGACAGGAGAGCACCTTACTGGATGGCACACTGATGGTGAAGTGGAAAAACTGACAACAGGTGTAGGCCAAAGAATGCTGTCCTGGGTAAAGACCATGCAAGTACTTCCAGAAAACATTACATAAATTTATGAAGACCAGACCACCTGCAAGTTTGCCTAGGCGGCATGTTTCTGCGCGTATTTTCCCTGCTTAGTAAGCAACTCCTGATTGAGGTACTGAAGTCACTATAATGGACTGTGTCTCCTTTGTTTAGGACATGGGAGCAACTCACAAATGGAATACAATTGGAATACAAATGGAATACAACTTCCCTGCAGATATCTGAGGGAAAAGCGCTAGAAGCAGGGGGTAGCAGGGAAGGACCAGGGTGTAGAAATCACCTGAGAGTATTTTGGAAAAATTCTGTTATCACTTGGCTTCTTAAGAGACAGTTTGGTATAACAGATACCTACATAATACAATGTACAATGCTGTGGATTCTTCTGCCTACGAACTTCAGTTCTGAAGGATACACAGGTGCAGAAAAGTTACCTGTAGACACAGAAGTCCTGACAGAATTAACCACCAAGCTCCCTGCTAAGCACACAAGGAGGACTGGGAGCTATTCTTCCCTGGGTCTGTCAAAGTAAGCAGCTAGAGCTGTAATAACTGAAGGATGACCCTCGAGGCAAGGGAGCTGAAGCAGAGGGATTTGGTTTTGTAAGAAAGCCAACTTGACAAACTGGTATGAGCACACCAGTGGCAGAGTCCAAGAGCTGAACACTTGCTTCTTCCCAGTCAGAGGTTTCTATCTGCTTGGGTTGAGCAAGGTTTGATCCTAGGAGAAGCCCAAGACTTAAGACTGCGGGGATTTGGGTTACAACAACAAAGGAGACCTGGCTGCTCTTTGTCTGCTGACAAACAGTTTTGCTTTAGAAGATTGAACTATGTTGCTGCATACACATTCTGATAACAGTAGGGAAAACTCTTGCAGGGCACCAGATAAGACTGACCCTGTATGAGGAGCTGCAATATAAGACCCAGCTGCTGAAGCCTATGGAGCCAGCATGAACGTGAAAGGACTACAGGGTCATCACAGAGCAAATTACAGGAAAAAAAATGCACTTAAGGAGCAGCTGAACACAAGGTATAGCCTGCTTGATGACCTGTGACAAAACTTGAAGAGCAACATATCCCAAGCTCCACGGTGGTGTTGCTTTGCATCAACATACTTTCCTGAATATAATTTTCAAAAGGATAAAATTCTTCCTACACATGCAAAGGTCTTTCCTTCCCTTTATAGTTGTCTGAAGTGCTTTCAATATTGAAGGGAAAAAAAAAAAAGGTAAAAGAGCAACAGCAGTGAAAAATCATGCCCTCTCATCATTACTGTTGCCTTAAATGCTGAAGCTTGTCCTCAGGATTTCTAACAGTTGGAAATTAAGGAGAGCCCCAAATTCTCTTATCCTTTAAGCAAGGAACACTGGAAGACATGCTCCAAGACCTAGAGCTTAGATCTCACAGCAATTATTGTTTGCACAATGCTTAATGGTGCTATTTTCATTTTTGCCACACATGGGGATTAAATTTCTGTTCATGATTAAGGAGCCAAACTTCTCTCCCTCACACACATACTTACTATGAACCAACTAAGCATTACCATATCTGTTCAATGTCTGCAGGTCAAACGGGCTCCTAATCCAGATAATCCATCCAGTGTGATTGGTTACATTTCTGCAGAAATGCCATGATTTTCATTTTCTTGCCTTTGCTGACAGTCAGGGTTTTGTTGGCAAATTAACAGCAAGGTAATGGATGCAGGTGGATTAGAATATCATGTTTTGCATGTGGCAGTATCAGATTGTCAAAAATAAATACACACTAAATCTGTGAAACATGTCCTTATTGGAATATGGTGGTTCTTTCTTAAAGATGGCATTTTAGAGCTGCAGCACCAGGAGGTGAAAATGTAATATAGAAGAGGAACATGCTCTGTTATGAAACACAAAGGCTTCCTCTCCAGTTTTTGGATACCCTGTCCACCTAGACCAGCACCAAACCTTCCACACACTAATTGCAGTAAGCACACTGAATCCCTGCCTGGCAAAGGCACTGGACTTTACTCACATGACAACCCTGGACAATGCAAAACTTACCCAGGCCTCCCACAACCAAGACAGGCTATTTCCCTTTCTGGAGATGAAACCAAAACTCCCTGGAAAACTGACCAAGGGTGACTCAAAGGTTACTTCCCAAAGCCCAAAGATGGAGAGCACTACATCTGCAATAGAAGCAAGACCTTAGTTACCACCGTCAGCAAGAGATTTATTTGTTAGCCAGGACAGGTAAGGAGATAGAAATCAAGTCTGCAAACAGAAAATGAAAGACTTATTTTGCTACAGCTCCAAGTAAGGACTGAAGGCAGGTAACAGAAGAGAGCAGCAGCACACAGGGCCAAGTTTGCCCCCTGTCTCAAGAGTCAGCTGCTGCTTTCCTGGTGGCTGTGGCTAAGAAAATGACACTTCCCTCCCTCCTGCTGTCTGGCACCCAAAATCCAGACAATTTCTTAAGCAAAGTAATGAAAAAAATTCTCTTCCTCATCCAGAATCTCTATATTTGCCATGGTGGAGGAGGTGCCAAGATGAGCACACAGACAGCCTTCATCCAAGCAGCTTTAGAAACTGAGCTACAGCAAGCAAGAGTGAAGAACAGTGAGGAAACAAAACAAAAGGAGAGGTCCCATTCGGGCTACTTGTCATTTTTCTAAGAGCACTGCAAAGAATTAGCTTATCTAAAAAGGATGAGCATTTTGTGAAGCGAGCGAAGACTGTTTATGTTTAAAGCTATAGGCAATATACTTTTGAGTTGTAAGTAGCACTGCTTTATTAACCTAGTTAAATTGGGATATTCAGGTCTTCCTCACTGGAAGGGGAATAAAGAACGGTGCTGGTTTAAATCCACAGATATATGTTTGTCAGCTACTGGTTTAGTTATGTCGATGGAACCTCCTGGAGACTCTCCAAACATTAGGGTGATAAACAGCTTACTCCCATCTTAGCTCCAATGCTCAGAAAAATGAAAAAGTTTTTAGAGAAAGAACAGAAAAGAAAATGAGACGAGAAAACTTAAACAACTTCCTCCTGCATACTCATAAGCAGGCAAAATAAACCTCACTTACAATTCATAAAGTTATTTTTATTTCACTGATAACATCCAGAGATACTGCAGTAAATAGTGAAACATTTGAGAAAAATTTTAGAGGGAGAAGTCAACAGATTCATTACTGTTTTCTAAGAGGCTGGGAGGTGTTGATGCACACTGTCCTAGATATGTAATATCTCCTATCGGTTTGCTCCTTTAAGTTTAATGCATCATCTTACACTGTCACCTGGTCAACACCAAGATAAAGGACCAGCAGTTCAATTCACGTACTAAGACACTTTAAATTTCCCAGATGATATTTCAAAACACAATTTTCCTACTCCTCATGTATTCAGTCCCCTCAAACCATTTAAGTTTCCTCTCCCCATTCTTCAGCATTCTTTGCATGTGACTTCAGAACATAAATAACATTTCCAGCCCCAAATTCCTTTTAAAATTCATCTCCTGTCCAACTACTGACAGTTCTGAACTCATACAGTGACAAATATGTTAGCTAGCAAGTTAGCTATAGGGGAGAAAGAAAATTCCACAAAGAGGTAGAACATAAGAACAAAGAAAGAGAAGAAAAGGGCCCCCTTCTCCCAATTTGTCTGCCCACATACCAAAGATCAAAAGAGCTCTGAGAAGCCTGTGCATAATCTACATACTTTGTGACCTTATTAGAATTGAATTCCCCCACAGGCATGGCCAGTGTGTATATATGCACACACTGTAAATACACACAAGCAGATCTGTGGAAGTTTGCCAAGTCATTTGTTCTATGCACTGAGTTTGCTTACTTTTAACAATGCTGAGGCCAAAGAAGTGAGGCTCTTTAATCTTCACTAAATCACAAACTTGCTGGAAGAGCTCCTGTCCTGTGGCTTTGACCTGAAAGAAACAACCAATCCAACATTACAGATGGCTCACACACCTGAATAGGCCAATTCTCCTTCCTTACACTGGCCAATATGTTTTTGGATACCAAAACTGAAGAACTCCCAAAGAACAAGATTTGTTTTCAGTATTATCATCATAGAAAAATTATCAAGGCGTTCCTTTTGTACCTTTACACTGCAAAAGAGGCTCATCTCAGTAAGATATGAATTCAGATCTCCTATTTATTGGCATTGCTGCATAAGGAGAATTCTGGAGTGCTAGTTTTGTGCAGTGCTACTGACAGGTGCTCTCATGGAAAAAGTTTGTAAACAAAAATCAAAACACTGGTCTCTTGTATAAATGTTTTTTCAGAGATTATGAGAAACAACAAAACTTTCATTCAAGAGAACTAAGAACAAAAGTACACAAAGAAAGCCAAGACTGCATTCCTTCATTTACCTGAAATGCCTGGTGGGGTACAAACTAGGTTGCTCTCCACTCCACACAGAACAGCTTATTCTGTCTGCCACTGATTTCTGGTCACACAACAATTAAACATCTGCATTTTCAGAAGCTGTCACCAATTGCCTATGAGCTTTTTCCTATTTCCTTGCCAAATGGAGACTGGTCCAGCACAAGCTCCTCAGCAAAGTGGTGTTATGGGCTACTCACATGTGGCAAGGATGTGTACAGTGACTGGAAAGCTTCTCTATTACATGTCCTCTCAGTTATAGCCTTGTTTCCTTCCACTCTATCACACTACCTCAGGAGTACAACTCATCAGGCTAGCAAAATCCCACAAAATCCCCAACCCTCAAGAGACACGGGAGGAGTTCTGAGCCAGAACAGCTGCAGAGAGCCAAACAATACTGAGACAGACAACCAAAGCGCTGCCTGGGGTGCAGCCAGCTGCTGTGAAACCAGCCACAATCTCTCAGCTGTTCTGTGCCACTGCTGGGCAATGCCAAGCAGCAGCACCAGAAGCTGCCATCCCAAGGTAGGAAGCAAAGAAAACAGGGCAGAAGTCTATCTCTGAACTTGCCTGCAGTGTAATCATCACCAAAATAACTGCCACCATAATTCCTCAAGCCCTTTTAGAGATGGCATGCCATGCTGCCCAGAAGCAGGTTCCACTCTCCTCCCTGCCCCAGGATGTACCATGTCACTAGATACGGACAATGGGAAATGAGGTCACTGACGTTTTTTGTTTGCTTGCTTTGTTTTTTCTTGACAATACACCACCAACCAGCCACTCACTAATGTTTCACCTAAAGCTTTGAAAGCTGCACTACACCAACATGTGTGCAACACAAACTTTAGGAGGAGAGGTGATAACATTCTGTAAGACCCCCAAACAGCACGCAGTTGTAGCTGGTCTCTGTGCGTGTTCTCCTTTCTGGGAAGGACTGGGTGACCTACCTGTAGCTGGAATGATTATGCACATACATCAGTCACTGGGAGCACATGACTATGTAAAAGCTATATAACTAGGTACATTTTGTGACATGCTTTCACACCTAAGGGAAGAAAAACTTGCTGGAAGATACTTCTATGAACTGAACATTTTGCGACGCTCATCTCAAAAGCAGAAATTCAATAAGTTTTCTTGCACAGCAGGTATGTGATCTGCTACCTTGTCCATTCTCCTTTTGGTATTTTCTTACTGTATCCAGTTTTACTCCCAGACTTCATAGCTATGCAATACTGATAACACCTGTAATCTCTGTTTCCTCCTCTTACATTCCCCTGTTAGAACAATCAATATTTCCTTTTGAATTTTTCATTTTTTGTGGTTCTGTTTGGCCTTTCCTCCCTTTGCACATGGTTTGTATGCCAGATTCCATTCCAAACACACTATGCATCATTCCTTCTTCTGATGAGGCCTGATACTCAGCTTTGCTCCACATCAGACTGGACTAAATTTCATAGTGTGAAGAAACCCCAAAATAAAATCATGTGCCAGATCATAAATCATGTGCTACTCCAGAGTCATTCTACATGCAAGTATTCATACATGCTGGTCAGCCATCTCGTTTTAGCAGTCTGTATGCTTCAAAGCACCAGCTCTGCTGCTCACAGAATAACTGGAAGACTTCAGATCTATGCCTGCTGCTTCTAAACACACAGGACTACACCAGACTTTCTCCCCAGGTTTGGAGTAGCTGGCTGTTCTGCTTCTCTCAGGAAGCAGTCCGACCCTCACTAGTCTAGGTCTCTGTCATTTTTTTCAGCTGCTATCACCAAAGAAACTTCTCAGAAACTTTATTGAGACAGTCACAAAATCTAGTTGGTACTGACCAGTGGGTTCAAAATGAGGTAAGCCAGCACACTAGGAGGTAAAGAAAACTGAACGAACTGGATGCTGCTCCAGATCTTTGATGTAAGTGATAGACAAGACATAGAGAAGTGCTCTTTCTCACCACTCTCTCAAATCAGCCAATACAACCCCCATGGTGGGCACCTAAATTAATACAGATCTGACGAGGTCTGAAGAAACTTTAAAATGGCTCCAACTTTTTTCCCTTCAATGGTCAATATCTAAGAAGGGCACAAAATGAAACCATCTTAAAGAACAGTCTTCCATCTACATGCAACCACACAAAACACATATAGGAAAACTCTTATCTGGAAGGATGGAATTTGTATGAGAGGAGGAGAAAGGAATTATGTGCATAAACCCTTTTCTTATCGGGGAAAGGATCTATAATTTATTCTGCTGGAAGGATAATGATTCCTACCTACCTCACTGAGCTCCAACCTTATTTAGTATTTGCATTCCACACTGAGGAGGTTAAAAGGCTTTGGAAACATTAAGTAGTGGCATTATTATTCTAATAAATGCACAAGCTATCATCTGTGGTTGTGCTAATTAAATTTGTGTTCTACTAATATTACTGGAAAACTGCCTTGATGTTCCTTTTAGAAGATGTCTCCAGCTGCAAAATACTGATTTTTGTTGTTGTTTTGAAGGGGTGTTGTGGTAAAGAATGAAGCCAAATAAAAAGCTGGGTTTGGTGACTTGCCCAGTTGCAAGAGGTTATATTTCACTCTCTATGCAATTAGGACACAACTGTGTTTTGAGAACTCGTGTTTTAACCCAAGCAGATATTCTCTTTCACAGCCAGGTATCTCCGCATATGTAGTTTTGCAACTTTATGGCCACTGAAGCATGAAGCAGCAGAAACGAGGAGGGAAAATGTCTTAAAAGGTCTACAGATGGATATGGTGCCACAGATCCTGCCAGAGAAAGGGATATTCAAAGACCCTTAGCTCTTTGCAGGAGCTGCAGGAAGGCAGGTGCGAACAGGGACATGCTGCCTTCCCTCCATCCTCACAGCACTAAATATGAAAGGACATTCACTATGCTATATTAAGCTGCTGCAGCACAGGGCAATTCACAGTCACATTTTAAATACAGACTATAGCTCTTGCTGCCTGCCCAAGACTGGGCATGGAACATCCTGCTGCAGTGGGACACTGCCTGAAGACCCTGGAGCTTGGGCAGCCCCACAGCTGTCATATACTCCTAGGAACAACACTACTCAGCCAGATGTGTGATACCACAGTTAAAATGCCAGACAGGGAGCAGAGGTGGAGCAATGAGATGAGAAAGGGCTTTGGGCATCTCTGGTTGACCCTCTGCTCATTTAATGCTGAGCCAAACCAAATGGCAATGCCTTCTGCACGCGAGTCTGCACCTCAAGAGATTTAGGGCAGGCTCTACTATCTCACATCTTTAGCTTTGCTGATAAAAGCTATAAAAAGGTGAGATTTAGGGTCAGTCTCAACAGACCATTATCACTGGCCTTTGCACCTGCCTTTAGGAGCTTAATTAAATTCTCATGTTGTGGCTTGCACAAAACCAATAGACTGCAGAAGGTCGGGAGGTAGCTGGGCTGAATTTGAACAGATGACCTGCAAGCAGAGAGCCCCATATTTTGCTACTGAAGTCTCGTTCTGACCAGCCCTTGTGGAACTTTCCGTTAACGATGCCACATTTAGGCATAACAGACAGGAGAATTCCTATGTGGATTTTGAAGATTAGCACACGTGCCATGTTTTCAGCTTTGTGCTTAGAATAGCTCACCTCACCTCACCTCACCTCACCTCCCCATCTGAGGGGAAAGCAAATAAATTCAAAAGGAAAAATCTCACCAGCACACATGCGAACTGCACACAGTCATAGGGGAGCGTTCAGCTTTGTCACCCAAGCTGAAGTGGTGCTGCCAGTTTTGTTTCTTACAAACTGAGGAGCGAGCAACATTATGCAAGGAGCCCATGTGCACTGCAGTGGGCATGGGGTTGCGCCAAGCAGGCAGCCATCAGGGTTCTGCCAGCACTCCTGCACAAGCACTCCAGTATTTGAAGAGCTGATCAAAGAAATGAAGCCACTTAGCTGCGGTCAGTGTGTGTATAAGAACTCGAAGGAGAGGAAAAAAAGCCTTAGATGCTGTTTGCTCTGCCTTGGAGTCTTTGAAAGACACTGACAAGCTCTCAAAGCTGAAATAGCTGAAACACCAGTGTAAATGGCCATTATTAGTAATAATGCTAATAATGCATCAGGGCATTTCAGGTTCAATATGAAAAAATCTCTGGTTTGTTAACTGCGGAAAAAACACTGTGGGCGCTTAAAATAACCCCAACAAAATAACAGCAGAAAAAGAACAGAGGTTACTTATACCCCAGAAGTTTTGAGTAACTCCACCAATGTTTTGAAACCACCCAATTAGAAAATAGAGTGCCAATTACACTAAGGCTAATAGCCTTTGGGTCAGCAGACCAGGCTTTGAGAGAAAAACAGCAGCTAACAAAGCCAGCCTTGGCCCGGAGCGAGGCCTCCTGGCATCCCTCGAGAGCCACTCACCCCCACCGTCAGGCTGAGCTGCTCCCGGTCAGGCAGGAAGACGCAGACGCTGCGGCCCTCGGGGTGCATCCTGCTGGACAGCAGTGCCCGGCTCATGGCAGGCAGCTCCGTGTGGCCCCGCCGGCAGCACCCGGTGTATCCTCTCCGGTGTGGATGGGCGTCAGGTTCCCTTCATCCCATGCACCTGCTGGGAAGGGGAGAGTGTCAGTGAGGTTGTGGTGAGGCCCTGCAGTTGCAGCTCTGCCCCTCTGCTGGCTGAGGTTGGCTGCGCTGTGCTGAGAGGGCAAGTCTCAGTGGCACCTGACTCACCCATTTTACAAGGTCACTGTCAATGTTTCTGATGGCATTGTGGCACAAACTGGGCAAAGATAACCTCTACATAGCCTGAAAGGCAGAGCAGAGTGCCACAAAGCAATCAGATCTATGAACCCAAAACAAGACTGAGATGTATATAAGCAAAGAGACACATGATGCCACAGGCCACTGCCTGAAAAAGCCCATGAGCAAGAGGGAGTGCCACCCTCTTCATCTGGGACATCTCCTTCATGCCACCTGAAGTGGAGGATTTTAACAAGCTGTCAGCACAGAGCACTTCATCTGAACCAGGTTCCCTTCTGCCCAGCCCTGATATCTGAGAAATCTCTGCCCTCATACCCAAGCGAACTCATCAGCTCCCAAGGCTGAGCCACCATTCCACATTTTTTGCCTCCTCCCAAGGGCTGAACCCATGCAGCACAGTTGGGAGGTCTTCACTTTTGGGAAAAGCTGCTGGAACAGCATCAAAAACGCAGCTGCCTGGGAGCTGCACAAGCAACTCAGAGCTGAAGCTACAATAACCACAGAAACACCAGAGGGAAACTGAATTCGTGCACAGAAGCACAGTGGCACATGTCTTCTTTCCATTGCTATGGGAGGTTACACAGCACTCCCCACAGCTACCTGTTGCCACCTTTTTGGTGTTGATCACTGCACAGCCTGCATCAGAATGCTACATGCTTTCTGCTTTGTTTTTGAATCAAGTAGCAGTAAGTGTCCTCCTACAACTGCAAAAGCTGCTCCATGCACCTCCTCCCTAGCTTGAGCTGGCATATAAAACATTGCTTTATTAAGAAGCGTTGTATACGTTTTCTATAGAAATCCTCCTATGAGAGCAAAGCATACAAAACTTATTAATATAGGAGGGAGTGCCATTAAAGGACCAAGTTATTATTAATTCAGACTTTGAAGAAAAGTAATAAACGGGAACTAGGATCTTTAAAATGAAGTTTGCTCTAAATTATAAGCACACAGGAAAGACACATTTGACTTCCTGGATGAGAAGAGGTCAAAGCTTCCAGGCAATGAAATACTTGGAGAAAATCTCTCATTCATCCTCCTCCATCAATATAATTATACCAATGAGCTCTCCTGGGTTCCAGGCTACACACTGTGAACAGCTGTATATAAATACCAGACGTCTATAGAATGACTTGAAGGTGATAGGTCACTTTTTATTGTCATCTGATGTCATACGCTCCATAAACTTTATGGATAGTATAAGGATCTCAGAGTTATGAGCTCAAGCATTCCACTGTAAGTAGGTTTGTTCCGATTGTTAAACTACTTCACTATGGCCCATGTCCTCACTCACAAGGGGACAAACATTCACACAGCCTGTAATACAAGTCAGAAAAGGCAAAGAAGTAACAATAAGAATAAACTGACTTTTTTTCCCCGTGGATAATTCAAGAAACTGAACCCTATTTCCTCATACCCTCTGTTAATCAAGGCTCACAGAAGGCTCATCCTATTCACACTTGCTTTGTTCTCTTAAAATTTCAAATGGACAACTGTAGATTGTGGGAGATGGGAAGAAAGGGAACCTGCACTAGCAGGGTGAATTAGGAGGGGGTTAGGCTAGATGGTCTCCAGAGTTCCCTTTCAACCCCTGCAATTCTCTGATGCTGTGAATGGACAGGGAGATATTTTTTTTCAATGTTTTACAACAAATGAGCTCTTCAACACTGCAGCAGGTAAGAGGTTAAAGAAGCGATGTCCTTAATCTGAAGGGGGAGGTCAAACAAGAGCCCAAATCAGCTTTCTCTTCTTCAGAAGTATGCTAGAATGTGATAAAACTTAATGAATCATTAACTTGCTAGCAGTGCACGCTTATACTAGGGGGAAAAAAAAAAAAAAAGCGCCAAGAATAACTGCCCAACCAAAACAAGTAGCCAGAAGGAATGCTCTTACTTAAACATACACAATTTCAGACTGCCCATATGCCATTCTTTTGTTTACCACAGATTCCAACCTCTTAACCTCAATTAAACCCTAAAAGCTCTGGCAAATGCACTGTAGATGAATTAATAAAAGCGGAAGTCAATCATTGGCCTCTGGGACACTACAGTTTGTTTAGGTTGGCTTTTTTTTGTTTGTTTGGGTTTGTTTTTTTGTTTGTTTGTTTGTTTTAAATAACATCATTCCATCATTTTGCTCCCAGAGAAGTCCATTTTGAGATGTAATTGCTTAGTCAAAGGCCTGTCAGTAAAGCAATCAAAGATGCTTCAGATTCCTACTCTTCTGGTATCAGTCAGGCATCTTTTTAGTGCCTAGAGTTTATTTAGCACTGTTTATTTTATTCTACCTAAATACACGTGCACCAGAGCCTTGGACAATAAGCTTGCCATTAATTTCAACACTACTCCGATTAAACAGGTCAAACACGGCTGTAAAAACTAATTAGCAAGAACCCTAATCTTCTGCTCCTCTACCCACAGCCCCACAAGCTGCCTCCCAGCAGCAGAGCAGGGCTACAGTGTTTAGTAAAAACAGGAATTGGTGGAGTTAGCAACAACACTAGGAGAGCAGCAAGAGAGTCCTTTGGAGATGAGATTGGTTGTTGCATTTCCATAAGCAAGTTTGAAATTCACCTTTCTCTCTGATCTAAGGTGGCAAGGGAAAAAAAAAGTTAATAGTAGTTCCTGCTTCTTTCTGCACTTTGTAACTTCAGATCCCCAAACGGCTCCTATACAAACCAGCCCATGCACTAAAACTGGGCTTCAGCATGAACTGCACAACCCTATGTTATATACCACAGCCCTCTTGGAATTAGGCCCTAATCCTGATTTCAGTCTCCCCGGACTGCCACAGGCACACCTCAAGGGAATAAAAACAAATGCGTGAAAGAATCGCCTGCCAACTCTAAGCAGCAAAGCAGAACAAAATTCAATCATCAAGAAGAAAGAGCACAGATAATTATGTGCTTCTCTCAAAAACATCCAGGAATACAACCTGAAAGCACGCTTTTGAAGGTTTATTATAGTAAAGTATCTTGGGAAAGCTTGTTTTGCTGCCACTGACAGAGATGAACGCTAAGCACATTCCCAATGAAACCACAGCAGACTGGCCCTACAGAGTTCTGTCAAGGACTGCTCAGAAATGCTAAGACTCTTCTTAATGTTTTCCACAGATGTCTTATGCTTCTAAGACAACCAGACTCCTGGACTGCCGTTCCACAATCAGCTTAGGTAGCATTAATCAAGCCAGCTGTGCAGCAGGGCAGAGAAGCAGCTGCCTGGAAAGAAGCCTACCTTTGTGCAGCAACCCATGCTCACATTGCCTCAACCTGATGATAAAATACAGCCTTAAAACTGAGAACCTCCCTCACCTATGCCTTTTTTCCCTTCAAATATGCACTGTAAGACAGAGTAATAAAAACAGAATAAAAAAAAAGCCTGAACAAGTAAAGAATCATAGAATTGGTTGGAAGGGACCTCAAGGTCATCACGCTCCAACCTCCCTGCTGCAGGCAGGGCTGCCAACCTCCAGGTTTAATACTAGACCAGGCTGCCCAGGACCCCATCCAACCTGGCCTTGAACACCTCCAGGGATGTGGCACCCACAGCCTGTCCGGGTAGCCTGCTCCAGCACTTCACCACTCTCGGTGAAGAACTTCCCTCTGATATCCAACCTAAATCTCCCCTCTTTCAACTTAAAAACATTTCTCCTTGTCCTGCCATTACCTATCCTTGTAAAGAGTTGATTCCCCTCCTGTTTGTAGGCTCCCTTTAAGTACTGGAAGGCTGCACTGAGGTCACCCTGCAGCCCTCTCTTTTCCAGGCTGAACAAGGATGTAACAACAGCATGTATTAGCCCTTCTCAACAATCTGAGTCCCCATACAACTTCCTTGACTAGTCCATGAGATGACAGAATTTTCCCTGGGTGCTCCAAAAGACAAGATCCCAGAACAGATGCAGTGTGGCCACAAGAAAGATGCAGCACTGTCAGCAGAAATGATTGGCATTCAGTTCATAGACTAGGCAGATGCAACTGCAGCAGGTCTTTTGCATCTGCTACATCTGAGCACAGCATCCTTGCATGGATGGGATGTGGGCCCAGCTCTCACTTCTGGGATTTTCAAAAGGAGAAATAGGAAATGTCCTCAAGAATTCCCAGGCTGTGGAGCCCTTGGTAGAGTTCATTCTCACCACATATCTTCGGGGACAGATGGGGAAGTTGCTGAATACTGGTCTTAGATGCCAACTAACATCCTTTTTCTTCCCCTTCTTGTACAAACAGCACTCTCCAATGACACTGAGCTTTAACAATAGAGAGGAAAACACTTTGTAGACCTATTGCAGGATTAGACACAGCTCTTAGTCAGGCATGACTGCCCACAGTCCACCTGCATGCTGTGATGTTTTCCCACCTCACGACAAGCATCAAAAGTGAGCACTACAGCAAGAAGTGCTCTCCTGGGTTTGTAACTCTTCTGCTTTGCACTGCCTCTCCCAGAACATGGCCAGTGTGCTCAGGAAGAAGGGTTCCCTCAGAATTCCCATGACACCTATTCCTAACCTGCGATTGTGGTTGTATGCCACTCTATGGGCAGCCCTACTCCTGCACAGAGGCAGGGGACAACTCTCCTTAGAGGTGATGCAGCACTCTTTGGAAGCCAAGAGACACATGTTTTTGTACACATATTGAGACCTGAAAAACAGCCTTCAAGGAAGGGAAAAAGTGAAGCTGAAGGCAAAGCAGCAAAGGACACGCATGCTCTTGTAGTATGGAGGTGAGGAGGCTGTTAGGGCAGGACCATGTGGATGGCTGCCATGTTTCTATCTAGCTGCTCCTGGGATGAGAAAAGCACTTCAGCACTTTACTTCCCATGAAGAGAGCTCAGCATGAATCACCTGGGCTTAATCTTTCCCCAAAAACAGAACTGAATTCAGAAGCCTTTGAGAGAAACAATGAGCATTACAGCCTCAAGCAAAAGGGACAAATTAAGATCTCATGAGGGAGTAAGCTTTTCCATCACTTTCAAGTCCGTGTGTGCCTCTGAATTTCTGTGCACAAAGGTACACAGCCTTTTAAAGTGCATTAATAGAAACGTGAAAAACTTTGAACATTAAATGTCTGCAGTGAGCGCATGCACCTCCTTTTCAGCGTGCCATGTTCCTGGGAAGACTTTCTGCTGTCAACATCAGAAACAGCAATGGTTGAACTGACCCTGCCTGCTCATTGATTGGTAATGCAAATACAGCATTTCCTCATCATGTCTGACTACCAGTGTGAAGTTTCTCATTACAATGAATTTGTTTATTTCCTCACTATCTACAACTGAGATCCTTTTACTGATTAACAGTCACAGGACTTCCTCAGGCTTCAAAAAATTACATATGTGAATTAGTGTTTATGATTACATACTGTGTGAAGGAATCAACTGGCTTAGGCAAATGCAGAAGCGTAAGAACAAACCAGTGAAATACGGCACAGCATGTGAAACACTTCAGTGTCTGGGACACAACACGTGAAGCTGCTGCAAAGAAAGCTTACGTGGAAGTGCAGAGCTCTGTTCTTTCAGCTGAGTGACCAAGGCAGCATCACATGAATCCTTCCAAGATTAAGCAAAGCAAATTGCTTCAGCAACTGTTCAGTCTCACCAAAAGCTTACCCACACCCAAACACAAGTACACATCCCTTTGGAAAAAGATCAGTACAGAAAACTAACTCACACGTACGCATACATAGGCAGTCCAGAGTGCAGTACAGACAGTACAGGCAGAGTCTGCTGCCTCAGAGTGAAGAGGAGCAACAGAAGGTACTTCTCTTTGGTGCTCTCGCTATGCACCTCTGCCAAGTAATGCAACCTTCATTTATGAGAGACTGCTCACCTTTTGTATGTAGGTGAAACAGGAGAAGCAAAGCACAGGTGGAAAGCTGCAGCAAGGGCTTTATAATAAGGGAGAGCGAGGCTTGTTCCTGCTCCTGCAGCTGTTGGGATGTTTAGGTAGCTCAGTGAGAGCACAGAAAAGCAAGACCTGATCTCTCTTCCAGAGACTCAAGAGAAAAGTGTGTTTCTCTGTCATGCTAATTGAAAACAGTTGAGGTCTCATAACCGAAAAGCCTATCAGCTAATTATCTAACTGGGAACATATTTCTCCTTCGAGTCTATCAAGGCTAATAAACAGTGATTCTCACAAGTCAGTTTATTAAATACTTGCTTAATCTATTGTTTGAACTCTCACGTAATCAAACTCAAACAGCTGAGAAGATTCTTCTGCAAAACTGTCTTTGCAGAAATAGTTCCACTGTGGTGGAATTTCTATATTTCAGCTGGGCTGGGCTGACCTGGAACCAGGCCACCCAAAATATTCTGTAGAGCTGTCAAAAACAAACAAACCAAGATCTTATGTCAGTTTTACAAGTAAACACACTATGAGCTATTTAAGAGAAATAAAGGCATTGTTATAACTTCAGAGGTAATACCCAGAACTGCAAGAAGGATAAGAACAGACATGCTTTTACCACTATATTACATAAGTAACCCTTTGAGCCAGTAAGAACTGAGTCAAAAAACTGGTTTACTTCTCTGAAGGAGGGAGAAAGTCCAGTGCTTATCTCATGGCACTCGAATCCAAATCTGAACACCCACACCAACCACTCAGCTTCTGCATCCACCTGCTTCTAACTTTTTCCCTCCCCAAAAAGTGCAGCTTATCTTAAACCAATACTCCTCTCTGCTCTGAGTATGTAAAACAGTGGAAATTCCAGAATAGAGAGAGAAAGCTCTGACTAGAACACAGCCTGCTTCTGTTACAAATATGAAATCACCTATCTGCCCATACTTTGACAGAACTAACGCCAACATCACAAACAGAGCCTGTCGGAGCAAATTCAGCTTCAGGGATGACACATGCTGCTGCCAGCAGCTACCTTCAGCAAAAAGATGGGGAAACGGGAAGGCACAGCCCAAAAAAAGAAACAGAATGAGGACAAACAGCCTTACAAAAAATGGTTCCTTTTTGTGGCGATGCTGAGTTTTGCAAAAAGAGGAAAAAGACAGCAAAAAAAGAAAAGAAGAAAAGCAAGCATAAGGAGTTCCTTAAAGAAAAGCTCTCCCTCCTAAAGTTCTCCAAGCAGCAGCTCCTCCTAAGGACTTCAGGGTCTAGCCCACACCTTCTCCATGCTCAGTTTCTAAGAATTAAGGTACCACTCCTAAACACTCTCAAGAGCATTGAGGAGCAGCAAGAGAATTCCTGTAGGAAAAGACCCAGAGCACGGCAGGCACGCAAGTCATTTACATTGTCTTGAACCGGACTAACAGTAGGGCAACCGTAGAACTCCATCACATGGTGTCTGATGGAGACCTGTTCTGCATTTGCCCATCTTCGCTTTTAAAAGAAAAGGGAAGGGGGTATGAGTAAAACACCTTTTCCCCCTGCTGGGTTCCCCCGATCTGATGTCCATGGACCCAGGCAAAGCCCCGGCATCACGGGTACAGCAGGCAGCGTGCCTGAGAGCATATTGCAGTTAGAGCAAAAAATAACCAGCACAATGAGGCCAATGCATTCTGCGGCCACTCCGAGCTTCACAGGAACTAGACAGAAAATATTTTAAAACACCTGAACAAACGAACAGAGGCACCAGCATTTAAAAGCCTTGTTTTGGACATCATAGCAAAGATGACCACTGGCAGAGATAAACACGTGTTACTTTCTCTCATAGTAAGTAACCCCTGTGATTTTTAGATGCTCCCTGTCAGGGCCCGGCACCTCTGCAGCTCAGCATGGACAACGCGGGACAGCCGGATCCGAGCAGCTCGAGCCCAGCCGGGTGCACCCCGAACTCCCGCCGCGCAGTCACCGGGACGGACTGACACCAGCAACGCCGGATCCGCTCTCGGGGCAGCCTGCGGGACTCCCTGCCTGCCCTCAACATGCACCGAGGCCGACCCGCTCCAGGGCTCCGTCCTTTGTCCCTTGTGTCGCGAGAAGAATCCCAAGCGGTGGGGGCGCGGGACCCCCACACTCACCGCGGGACGCCCCCGGGACTCCGCCGTTCTGTCTGGGGCTGCATCCGACGCGTGCCAAGCCGAGAGCGACAGCACCCCGACCGGCAGGGCTCAGCGCCGGGCTCCCCCCGTACCCCGCCGGGGGAGCAGAGGTAGGGGCGGAGCCCTGCGGAGGGGCGGGGCCATGGGTCCCGCCCCGCCCCGCCCAGCCCGTCCCGTCCCCGGCGGGGGCGCCCACGTGGAGTGGCGGCAAGCGGGCACCTCGCGCGGCGCTCCCCCATCTTCACTCACGTCCGTCGCTCCGCCGCGTGAGCAGATTGGCGGAGCCGGGCAAGCAGTGGGCGGGACTTGCTCGCGGAGCGGTCTCTGATTGGTTAGCGACGCCGTCGATCAGCACCCTGCCACTAAGGGAAGTGTTGGGGGGGCCGGCTCGGTCGGTAACGCCCGGTAACGCCCGCTGGGGCGTGGTGGGGATGGAGAAACAGCGCTCTGCCCGCCTGCAGCCGGGGATGGCCTGCGGCCGTGTCGGTGGCTTTTGGTCGCCTCGCCTCGCCTCGGGCTGTCCGGTGTTTGCCGGGGGGTGTTTTGTCTGCGTGCGGCCGTGGTTTTATTCCTAGGTGTGGCGGTGCAGTCTGCGGGCGTTATCGGCTGTCATAGAGCACGTGGAGATAGGATTTAAACGGAGAGAGAACCCAGTAAGGCATGAGAAGCAGTTCCGGGCCGTTCTCCCATGGCCAGGGCGGCAGTGCGTTGGCTACGGGGTTATAATAAAATGGTTTTGAAAGTGCAGTTGAAAAGGCGATATCAGATCTGGAAACACTTCACGTTGTGCACAGCCCCTGCACCTGAGTGGATAAGAAACAACCCAGGAGGTTGGGAGGAAGGTGCTCTGCTACATCTGTGTTAAAAACCCCATCCTTCTTGTGTGTTTGCTTTTTAGTGCAGTTTCTGAAAGAGGGCCAATGTCATCTCTGGTTCTTTCATATTGATTCATACAGCTGCCCATAGAAAGATGCCTGGCTGTCCTTTTCTTTTACTCCTTCCCATCTCCAGTCCTCTGTCTCCTTTGCTCCCTTTGCCACAGCACAGCTGTGAGGCACTTGAGAGTACTAAGCTGATGCAGCTCATCTAAAGGACAGAAAGCTCAAGCTTTTTTTCCTGGAAGAGCTGTCTGTTTTGTTGCTGATTAGATGGTCTCAGGGCACGATCCATTGTTAGAGTCAGCACTGTGTAATATCATCACCTAGGTCTCCTCCCTTTCCAGAATGGACTGAGAATCCAGTATTTAAGCATTTAAGCATAGAGCATTTAAGCTCTGTTGTTGAACTTCTTACTTATATTGCCCAACACTATGCATGCAGTCTGCAGCAAAGCTAGCAAAGTGCTCGTGGTAGGACTTTCTGTCATGCCCTCACAGCTAGCATAGAACTAGAAATGGGAATAAACAGCTCTGGATGGCTGTTGCATGCTTCTGGGCTTTAGTCTGTTGAAAAAGAAAACATTACACTTGCTTACAAAATCATAGCATGGCTTTCTGTGACAGAATCCTTCAGCTATGGCAGGAGCAAAGAGCTTTGTGTGGGCTGTTGAGGCAGTTATGTATGTCCTGGCACATCACCTTGTCCTGCTGTCCTTGTTCCCATCAGCGACCTTAATGCTCTCACACCTGAGTTTCCTTCCTGTGGAATCTAAGTGGAAGGGCTTGTAGCGTGGGTCACCTGCAGCTCCCAGGCTAGCTATGACCATAATGGAAGATAGTACAGTATGTTAGGTATGGTGCTGTAATTACAAATCTAGTAATTATCCTGTGTATCTGGTCTCCTATGATCAGCAGCCCACGCGTCACCCCAGAGAAAACAAGCTGCATTTTGAGAAACAGCAGAACTGCAGGAAAATGCAGATAGCATTAGCTTGTTTGTTTTTAAAGGGGACATCAAAGCATTGGAGTCTGAAGATATCTATGATCCAAGGAAACACTGCTTTGCCTGTTGAACATGTCAACTCCAGCTCTCCTACCTGCAGTGCAGATAAGCAAGTTTGTCCAGCTTTCTCTGTAAAGGAGAAGCTGGGAGGGGGGCAGGATTTCTGGAAGAGTTCTTATAAAGCAGGGTCTTGATTGAGAAAATAGAGCTCCTTTTGTAAGCATGTGTCTCATGCAGAGTTTTGCTAAACTCAGAGGGACTTCAAGCAAAAGTTTGCATAAACAGATGTCTTTGCTCATAGTGTTGTCTGCACTGCATGTAGATGAAAGGATTTCACAGTGTGAAAAGGAAAGCTGGAGTTTGCCTTCACAATCGTGGAAAAGAATCCATTTCCTTTTCTTATGATAATCTAAAAAATGCATGTAGGAAATAGTTTTGTTAGTACGATTTATTTTCTAGTTCACGAGCAGAGCTGAAGCTCTGAAGCTCGGGGAGAAGCATGTTTGTAGTGTCTGGAAACAAAAGGAGTTTTCACTAATGATCTCGGGGAGCTGAAGCTGGCTTCAAGCTGTTCAAGTCATGAGAGGATGACTCAGAAGTCAGAAATTTGAGGCATTCTTATGTCTAGCATTTAATCAACAGGCAAAGCATTGGCAAGTAAGGAGAAGAAATCAATGGCAAATCAAAGGATAATAGGTCAGCTATTCATTAGAGAAAGGGTTGATCACCAGTATATTAACAGAAAAGGGGGCATGAAATTAATCTTAAAATTTGAACTAGTGGTGGCTGCAATGAGCTGATGGTCAGAGAGCTTTTTAAAAAAATACACAACTTTCCTGTGTGAAAGGCTATTCTCAGTGCTCTGCATTCTGCATTTACATCAGTCAGATCCCCGCTGTATATGTTATTCAGACTTTCCAAACACAGTGCAACTCTTGCAGGGGTTTGTTTGTAAGATTTGTCATTGTATATACAGTCATCTTAGGCATTACACACGAGATGATAATAATCTGCTCTCTATTAGCATTCACGCTGAAGCAAAATCTTATTTTGTTGTGTTTTCAGTGCATGCTGGAGCTTGATTTTGCTGGCGTTCCCTATTCCTAGAAAATTATCAATGGCTTCATTGTGAGTATTCATCACACCAAGGCTTTCATGATTAACGTTGCAAAATCAGGTTTAATTTTGAGCTCTGGAACAGAGAATGCGTTTTTTTCCAACTTTAAAATACCACATTTATCTATAACAGTATGCAAACAACAAACACCAAGAAAATTGCGTGCAGGGTAGCTTATGTGCTAATAACAGTATTTGTTATTAATTATAAGCAGTCATTACACCAAAAGCTGTGTAGAATCTGTAGTTATAATTAGTGAATTTTGAGACATCAGTTTACATTAAATGAAAAACAAATGCTTTGTGTAGTGAGCACCAACCACATGATGCTGCAGGCAAGGCCAAGGGTTGGCACTGGAGCAAAAAAATGGTTGCAGGCAGTTCAGGTATGGCTCATGTGCCATGTGACTGGAAGGAAATATGAAACATTGCTTTTGTACCCTATTGTGTCTTGTGTTTTACAAGCAGTATATATTGTATCTTTAATCTTCAAGAGTCCTGGTATCCTTCCTTCAGAGAGTGTTTCTTTCGTTTGCTGTTGAAACAGATACACCCTCATGTATTTGAGAACAGCTGCTTAATGGTGCTCCATAGTGCTGCAAAGCTTTGGAAAGCATATAAGGAATCTGGATAGGAGGATGGGCTTGTAAATCAAATCTGGCTTAGCTCATAGCCTTGACAGTGTCTCTGTGAGACTGCATTTACTGAAGTGATCATACGCTTCATATGAGTTCTAAAACAGAACAGAGAAGCTGAGTCTTTCAGTAACCCTAAGTCATTAATATCATTATAAGCTCATGATTTTATTTGAACTCTGACCACATTCCCAGAGCCCTTTCTCGCTACCTTTTATGCTTCAAGATTTCCTAACCCCAGCTCTGTGCACGCCCAAACCTGTATTCATTACGCAGCCGCCTGAGATCACAGCTGGTGGTGACATGGCTGCTGGCCACGGGGAGTTTAAATTGCCTACTCTCTGATGGGACCTGTTCAATAGATATTTGTCTGTACAGGTGCTCTGGCAAGATATTATCTGTAATTAAATACACACAAAGTGCATAAGGTGTTGATATGAGTTCGCTTTAGGGGTCACATTAATGCCACTTCGATGGCACATTAATGCCACTTCGATGACCTTACATAAAATGTAATAATCTCTAACAGTTCTTCCTCAGTGGTCATAGTTAATTTTTGCTACGGTAATGACACAGAAGGAGTTGACTTATCCAACCATGCTCTATGGTTTGAACTGTGAATTTTGGTTATGTTAACTTTGAAACCTTATCAGTGCTGTTAATTCCCTGCCTGGGGTTTCTTAGTGCTCACTGTGTTTGTGTTTCAGTCACAGCATTAATAACCTGCATGGCAAACATATGCTTCACACTGTCCATTCACTGCTTAAGGAAAAAATATTTCCTGCTGTCAATTCCATTCAAGTTTTCTTCTCTTGGTCCCTAAGGGCAACAATCCTGCCAAAGCACTACTCCCCAACAGTCATGGCCTCTGCTGTATCTGATGTGTTTTCACACAGATGGTGCATTTCACGCAGACTTTGCTCTCCATTTTGTTTTCTGCTAGCTGGGTACTTCTTTTTGCTGTTTTTTTTTTGGAATTACTTTCTGTAGTATTCTTTCCCTTTTTTTCTTTTTTCTTTTTTTTTTTTTTTTTTTTTTTCCTCTGGCTTAAGTATTTCTAATGGAAAAGTAAAAAATAACACCACTGTCTAATAGGAACAACTAGGTTTGGATTATAAAAACTAAATGACTTTTAAAATACTTTGGAAATATATTCCCTTGTTAAGTTTTTTCTTTTTCTTTTTAATGCCAATTATAGGTTTTATTTTTCATCTGATTTTCTGTTTTCCATTTTTGTATTTTTCATTTGCGTTTCTGTGTTCTTTCCTAGATCAAATGATGGGGCTGCCCGAAATTACAAAGTGTTAGAGTATTGTTAAAGAGGCAGCTGAACCAGGAGATTCTTCTGCAAAATCACTGGGGCTTTCCATGGCAAAAGCATTATCCTTTCCTGGTCTTTTTTTTTTTTTTTTTTTTAATATGTGTTTATGTGCTCCCTTGGATTCACCCCTCAGCAAATTGGGATGCGAAAGAAGTTCAATCTTGGCTGATGCAATCTTGTGTCCTCATGCGAAGGAGAGCTGGTGTTTCTGGTGGGGGGATTAAGGGAGGAGCCTGCAATACATCAGGAGGTAAACGTGCCTGGTAGCAGCTCCACCAGCTCCAGAATCCTACGTGCAGGAAACAATTGTCTGTACAGAGGCCACCACCTGCAAATGTGCTGGCCTTTCTCTACCTTGTGCCACCAGGCAGAATTTCAGATTCCCCAACCTTGGGAAATCTTGAGCCTGGTTGAGAAAATTCTGGCAAAAGCAGAGAGAAAGACAGAAATTAAAATACACTGCTGTAAGCTTAAGGGACAAGAATAAATAACCTTATGTGCTGTGTCATCCTGCTTCTTACATAAGAAATTGTCTATAGAAGAGGGGGAAAAAAAAAAGGGCTACATTTACATTGAATATTTCCATGAAGTAATGGCACAAGGATAATTTGAATTGCCCACAGGATGAATTTAGCCTGACATGTAAAATCTATTTCTGCCATTATCGCTGCTAACCTAAGCCTATTCAGAGGTAATTATAGTCAAGTGCTTACTCTGTTCTTGCTCATCTGTTTTTCCCTCCTGCCCATTTAGTAAATGCATGAGTTATGCATTAACACTGGTATGCTGTGTCAAAGCAGCAAGAGCTTTGAAATTAGACAGCAGGAGTAGAATATAATAAGGCAGGAAATAACCAGTGAAATCTGTAAACAAAGGGTTGTAAAAATAATAATTAGAAGTCAGCTATGTTCTAGACAATGAATATTTTGGAGTGAAATAATTTGAATTTACAACAGTGTCAGTGCAAATGTAGGTCAACTTTAGTAATTTTGACTAAAATGTGTTTCTAATTTTTGCATTACTCAAGGCAAAACAGTTCCAAACATGAAGAAAAGGTATTGCCTCTACCTGACTTAAAACCCTATTGGATTTCACAAGAAACTGTCTTCTGCTGTACAGATACATTCCTTAAATGTTCTTGTTCTTCCCAGCATGTTCAGGATAAAATTACTAAGGTGTATATGTTCCACTGCCTTCCTCATCATTACCTGTGTGGTGAACAAGGGATTTGGGTGAAATCCCAGCTCCTGTGCAAAGCCAGGAAGGACCACAGGGAAGAGTTGTGACAGAGCAAGCGATGTTAGGAAAAGTGCCCTAGATTTGGGGTTTATTCCACCCAGAGTTCATATTTTGAAGTAAATGAACGAAAGATGCAATTATGCCTCACCTCATTGCATTTCATCATGTTATAAAAACAACTGAGGTATCTTATGAAAGGTCTCAAGCACTGAAAACTCCTTGTAAATAAAGAATGTGGCTGTGAAATACAATCCTTGGTGGAGTTCATTTCTGTCCTTTAGGAGACAGCAGTTCAAGAAAAGGTAGAAACTGGAGATGAAGGGAGGGAAGTGAAGAAAAGCCTAAGGTAATAAAAAATACGCACATAGGAGTTCCTAATCTGCAAAAGTTGCAAACATGTCTTACTCTTTTAATAAATCATGCTATTTATACCGACATTATCTCCTTTTGTCATCATACATCAAGTAAAGATGAGAAACAGAAGTCAGCCTGATATGCTTACGGTTGTTTCCAAAATGTATTTAGAATCTTGCGTTTTTAGGGTTTTTTCTTTCACTGGGCTCTGGACGGTGCCTTGGACGTAGTGCTGGGTCAAAGCAGACACGAGCAGGAAAGAAAACTGCTGGAAGAAGTTGGTTGAGCAACTACCAAAGCATGTTCTGACAGGTGTCTTAGTCTGTGGGCTCCCCTTTTCTAAGACATTGAGAAATGCCATAGTAAGGTCCTTAGCATATTATAATGCCCACCACATGGTTTGTTGTTTTGGTTGGATTTTTTTTTTTTTTTTTCAGTTGTTTGACTGGCTTTTAGGTGAGAAATGCTTTTTCCCATCATTTTTGTTGTTGTAGAGAGTTAAAAGAAAAGTAGAAATATGCAACAGGATTAATCTTGTGGTAAAATTAACCAGTTTCCTCACTATGTGCCAGCTGAATTCAAGCACCTTGCTTGAATAGCTCCCGGTACCTAGCAGGATACCAGGAGGGGTGATAGGGACTCCAGAGATGGAAATGTTGTGGGGCAGGCAACCTTTCAGCAGAAGCCACCGTTAATTAAGTTTAGCAACATGTTTTAGTGATGCCTAACCCACAGAAATAAAAGGCTGAAATCTCTGGCAACTGTATGTTTTCTGGATCTGGTGTAAAGCAAGACACAGGAGTAGATAACCAGGGTAACTGCAGATAGAGATCAGTCTGTCTGTGTTTCTAATGCAGCCAACACATATGCTGCTGAGGAGGGAGAGTGCCGAATCTTAAGTGCCACATCATTTCTCTTTTGGAGGAGTTTTGGGGCTCCATCTACACCCTGCTTTCCCCCGCTTACATTCTCTTTTCCTTCCTCTGGATGGGACAGAGCAGCCAGTTTTACTAGGAAACTGAAAATACCACCTCTAACTGGCCTTTCTCCCTTCTGTGACCCTACAGGTTGCCTCACCTAAAATCAAGCAGCATAAACAGATCTCAATAATCCAGATATGCATTACTGTGTAGACGCTGGACCTCAGTGATTTAAAAGAGTTTAGGTATGTAAATAAGACTTCACTGTCTGTGAATCTGTACCATAGCTATTTGGTCTGCATTGCTAGCAATTAAACTTCGGAATTTCTTGGTTTTTGTCAGGTCACATGAGAGAAGGGCTTGGATTTGATACCCTGGACATGATGCCTTCAGGTTCCTAACTGGAATCCAGGGGCCAGGAAGAAGCTTGCTCAAATGCAAGTAGATATGATAAGACTCGTGTACATTTGGATAAGACTTGGGGCTGTAGATAGCACTTGTTGTCTGAATACTTTTGGTTTATATAGTTTCAGTGGCACAGGACACAAGTCTTAATGAGGACAGGCAGATTCCTTAGTAAAATTGTCAGTATCTGTGTGTTGATGCTAATTTACCAAAGGTAAATATTGCACAGTCACTGTAGGTGCTCAAGCAAATTGTAATCCCTTCTTTGTTGGGACATAAGTTAAATGACGTCATCCATCCTTTATTAACTTACGTGAGGATAAACTGATGAATGAAGCCAAATACGGTCAGATACTGAACAAAAACATGGTGTCAAGATTTATTTGCATTTACTTGGTAGCTGGGAAAAAGAGCTGTGATGGCTGCAGTGATGAGCCTGAGGAATGTTGCTAGCATTGAGAGCTCTCCGCTGTGTCACACATTCCTAATGTTTTGCAGTCACATTAGGATCTGAAGGAATTAGCCCCAGGAAAGCTCGGAGTTTATTTCAGGTGGATAAACTCTGTTTTTTGGTCAGCGGTGGGAAACATTCATAGCAATTTAAGAAGAGATCAATGGGCTAGATAAGAATTTGTTATCTTCCAGATGGCAGGTTCCAAAAGCAGAGAGCAGCTTCTGTCAGGTGTGGACCAGGAGTGACAAAGAAATTTAACTCCGTTCCAAAAATGTTAACCATATTGTTCACGCTCAGGAGCGAGGGGGGCTGTAGCTGCTGCAAGATTAACCTTGCGACCCCAACAAGAGTTTAGACCAGCCTGTCAAAAGCATTATGCTTGAAGGCAGTAATCATTCTTTATTAGAACAACAGTGGCTTTGCCTCGGTTTCTGCTGCCTACCTATGGATCGCATTTCAGTTGCAGGTCCACCTTTAGGAAATGGCATCTAGTTTAATTATTAACAACTGTGGATTCCTAAAGGCTATACACAGACACTGCTCCAGGCTGGTCTAATTCACTCTTAAAAAGCAGCCCATTGTGAAAATGTACTGATCTGGTCTAATAGTGATTTTCCCTAAGGTTGCTGAGGAGATGATAGTAACCTATTTCAGAGCAGGTAAGTATTTTCAATAATGGATTTGGGAAAAGTTTTGGTTTATATTTTCAAGCAAACTTAAGAGCTGGGGTTTTAGAATGGCTGCACATCTCTACATGGCCATTGCTTTTGGATCAGGCTATTGATGTGAAAGTTGCTGCTCTTAGGAAAGCAGCACTGAAATTATTGCAGCCTTGGTGGTCCAGAGAAGTGCTTTAAGAGAACAGTAACAGCCCCTACAGCTGTAAAATGGGAGTAAACTTTTAGGCCTTTGGACACTTCAATAGGATTGCACAGAGCCATCAACTGATCCCAGGACTCAGCTTCCACAGCTTGGTTGATCTCTTCTTTTTTTTTCTTTTTTTTTTCCATCTTTGTTGACAAATTTGTTGACAAGTAAGATAAAGCAACTTAGCGTCTCATTCAGTAGGCTCATTCAGTACATGAGGCTCTGTAGTGGTTCAGATATTCCCTCATGATGGTATCACAGCATGTATTTGTTATAAACAAACTGAACGCTTGGGAACAATAAAATAACAAATATAGGCAATAGGATTGTAGTCTTAAAAGCTGATATCAAAATAGATGAAAGGCATTTTTAAAACAAACAAAAAAACCCACTCATTTAATAATATCATTTTATAGTGAACCCCCTGCAGAAACTTTATAGCCATAGCAGACTACTTACATAGATTCTGCAAACTTCTGGATCCTTCCTGCATCCACTTGCCGTTCCTGCATCCACTTGCCCAACTTATTTTTCTGTTCCCACATGATGCCTGGGTGCTGAGAGTTACATTTGAGAATGCTGTGGTTGAACCCACCCACCTCATATTTCTTTTTTTCACTTTTACAACGTGAAGGAGGAAGACAAGGGGTGTCATTTCTACTTCTCAGGAGCTCTGCGGCTGTTCATATTAGTAAAGCAATCTGAAAAGAGTTTGCTGACTACTCACACCTTAGGAGAAGCTAAGCTGAAGTATTCCTCTACATTCCCCTCATCCTTGTGTTTATTTTGGTGAGGATGCTATCACTTGCTTTTTGCAATCAGTATATGCTGCCAGCATGGTCATAATAGGCCACGTTCAGCTGCAGCCTCCCTTGGGGCTGGTGAGCATCTCTGTTCTAGGCTTTCAGGACAATAAGCTGTAGCGAAGCCATTCATCTCAGGCGCAGGCATTACACCACAGGGGGAGGTGCCGAGTTTTTAATGCATGAAGTCACTGCCATTCACAGTGAACTAATGAAAACACTGTCTTTAGCTATGTTTAAAATCCCTTGGATGCCTCTGTGTGTGTGTGTGTGCACAGTGAGGGACAGATGAATGATACTGTGAGGTCTTTGATACCTTTTTCAATGAGGCTAATTGTCTCTGCATAATTTTTGGACAAGCCTGCAATAATGATGTTTGGTTGCTGCACAGGATTAGCATGTTTAGCAATAGGAGAAGGAGAAAAAGGGAGAGATGGCATCCAGTACCTAGGTGATGAGCCCAGCTTGGTGACATGCATCTGAATGAGATATGCCTATTTAGCCCTAACATCACTTTTCTAGCTAATCATGGAATGTGCATGACATTTGTTATTACTGTCATTATAACCCATCCATTCATGCTACTAGATCTGCTAAGCTCTTCCCACAGAAAGTGATGGGAGCTTTGTGTAACCTCAAGGGAAGCAGGACTGAGTCTCACTAGAACAGGTTAGAAAATTTCTCAACGTCTTCATTTTCGGGAGCTGGATAACTGAAGCAGAAGTCTTCCTGTTTCCATTTTGACACATGGGCATACTTAAAAGACTTATATGCCTTGTATTCACTTTCTATTTTCACATCATAAGGTTGTGTGAAGAGTATATTTGAATTTCTTGGCTTTCCAGCTTGTATGAGTTGTTTCATTTGATTCCTTTTTACAAAGAACACTAAGTAATTCAGTTTTCATTCCCATCAGAAGAACTGTGTGATCATGAAATCACCTTCCTTAAGGCAGGTGAACTGGGAGACTGAGGGGGGCCCTTGGCCTGAAATTAAAACGAGTTCTTCCTGTCTGCATGCACTGGATTATTGTCCCAGTTCTGTCACTGACAGTGATGTATGACCAAAATACTTGTCCTTTTATGTATTTACTTTGCCCTGGTTAAAAACATCATAATTATACTTGACTTGTTTGCCTCCAGATGTGCTAGAGGAAATGTCCAAGATCATTTGACAAAGTCCTGGTACCAGAAACTGTGTATACTAAGGAACATGAAACAAAACATTAGACACTTAACTCAGTGATGTCTATATACATGTTCCATCACCCTATATATCTGTGAACAACGGGGCCAAAATGTACTAGAACAGGATGTCACTACTGAAGTACTGTGCGGTCTGAAAATAGATATGAAATTAGGATGGTTTTGTTTCTCAGTCAGAACTTCTCCATCCTAATTGGAGTTTTATATTGGTTTGCTATTGCACAACAGAAGTGCATTGTAAATAATGTTTTGAACACAGCAAATTTTCCTTTGTTTTGTTTTGTATCTTTCAAAATGCTTCTACCAATCCCTTGTTCAGAACAGAAAGTACGCTTGCAGACCAGGCACATTTCCATTGTTTCTCAATCAATCTGGGATGCTGTTGTGAGTTGTCTGATGCTGAGATTTTCCATAAACCCAAGGTGTTGGTAAGGATTTGGTTAGTCCCTGCAGTTCCTGATATGCTCTGATATTTTATGTAACTGAATTTAGACAGCCATTTAGACAGTAATAAATGGATTTTAGATGTAACAGCAGCATTGCTTTGTTTTTGAAGCTAGTGGCAAACCTCCAGTTACCCATCCAGTATTCAATCCCTGCAGAACTCAGCAAAGCCTCGGGGATGGAAAAAATGTATTTTTATTATTTACGCAGCATTAGGTCTACATCAAGTCATGGTTCTTGGGAACTGAAGCCTCTAAATCAATATGAAAGCCAAATCTCTTGAGGGCACAGTGCTCAGAGGCACAGAGGCCCTAGTGGGAACATATGGGTGAACAAGGCAGGTGCAGCTTTTGCCAGGGCCATCGCAGGGCAATAATGGCAGGTGGGACTGCGCTGGAAATATGGCTGGGATGGTGCAGGCTGGAATCAGCCATAGTGGGAGTCATGCAGTCCATCCTTTGAAGTCAGGGAACAGTTTCCAAGTGCCATTTGTGCCCCTGGCTTAGTTTGCATACATGGCATTACATCACCCAACAAAGCGGCCTTCAGTCAGGCCCCGCACAATGGCGAGGGGTTGGCGGTGCTCCATGGGGGGTTAATAGTTGCCCTGGGAACGCCACATTCCAGCATCAGCTGCTAATGTGCAAAGCATGCTGTTCAGGGCTGGCCAGGAGCAGAGCATGGGAAAATTCTTGCATACTTTATGAGACAGAAACAAACCTACTTTCAACAGAACAACAGCAACGCGTAATCCCCCCCACCTCGCCCACCCCTCTGCTACTGAAATGCTGCGGACCTTTGTGTGAGGGCTAGGAGGTTTGTGCTTCAGGGTGTTTTGCCAATAAAAACACAACCAAACAACAACAACAAAAAAACAGGTTCCAATCCAAGGCTGAATTTTCCATGTCCTGGGAGAGGAATGAGCTTAGTGTGGAGTGCCTTAAGTGTAATTTCACAGTGTATTCATACAGCCTTGGTCAGGCCGATGTATGGGAGGTTAACACCTGAACAAGAGGAACACCAGCTGACCTGGCATCATGAAGCAACTATATCTCTCTTTCAGTCCTTTCTCTCTTCTGCACTGCCAGCTTACTGCTCTGAAAAGCAGCACTACAACATTGTATAGTTGCCCCCAGAACCCCTGTTCATGCCGGAGATGCCTTGCTTATTGATAGCAAGGTGCTATTCTGGATGCAACCACAAGTCTTTTGTGGGAAAAAAGCAAGACCAAAGAAGGCAAAATGGCATTGAAGACAGCTTCTGACCGCAAAGTGTAGTAAGTGTGCGTGCATCTGTGTGTACATGCATAGGATTCTCAGTCTGTCCCCTCATACGGGCAGAGCTGGCTTCAGCGCAGGCAAATCTGGAGCAGTGAAGTACTACAACCCTCTCTATTTTGTCTCAGATAGCATCTTTAGGAAAAGATAATGGGCAGAGTTTGTGCACCGGGTTTGCAGTTGGGGCTGCAAATGGAGCCTGATGCTGGCAATGATGCATCTCCGTGCCCCTGGATGCAACTGCTGGAAATGAATTTGGTGACAGGCCATTGCCTGCTGGTAATCCAGTGGATACTGTTTGTTCCTACAATTGGCGCCCATGGCAAACTCTTAAAAGGAACATTGGTTTCAAATCTCCCAGTCCCATCTGTGCAACGCTGGTGCTACAGCTGCATGCTATAAAAGCTGCATGCTGTAAAAAAGATGCTTTTAACTAAAGACTTGAGAGAAGATTTGCTTTTGTCTCCCGAGCTTGTTTACTCTGTAAACTTGGTGTTATGCATTGTCAGTTTAGCTATTTCCCCCCCTGCAGTCTTGTTCTGGAGATGCTTTATATCTTGCTTTCACACAGCATCTGAGGAGAGAAACTGCTGTGCCGTATGCCTGTGAAACTCCTACAGTAAATTAACAGGCTGGTTAGTAGATAGAGCACTCAGTGCTACTTTAAACTTACTTTTTTAATTCCTGTAGCATAAGGATGTATTACAAGAGCTCTGAAGCTGGATTTACAACATTACCAAACTGTGGCCTGGATTCTTCCTGGGTCCCTGGATAACCTGAGACACAACTCTTGTAAATCCCTTTAACCTGTAGTTTGGTGCCTTTAGACCACACTGGCTGTGACTGAGTACCGCTGCTGTTCCTCTCCTGACTACTCTCTTCATCCAGTTGCTCCTCAGTTCAGTGGTATTCACAGGCTGCCTTCCCCAGGAAGTGTTCCTGAGCTGCAAGAGCCCAATCCTGGCCATATGCACACAGATGTTCTACAACATGTCTGGAAGCATTACAGCAATGTTTGCACATCACTGGATTTAACAGTTTCAGATGTCTCCACATCATGTTCTCCATCATGTCTGAATCCTTTCCCATGAGAAGGCAGACATCCCAGACGAAAAGGCAGGATGGAAGGACAGCCTGTCTTCTGGATCCTTCCTCCCCCAAGCACCTGCAATGCCTCAAGGACAAGGTCTCAAGGACTATTCCTGTTCAAGCATAGGCAGACAGCAGTCTCTGACTGCCAGTCCTGCTCTCCATCTCGTTCAGGTATCTCCACACCACCAGCTAAGCCACAGTCAGCAAAAATATGGTGTCTGTCAAGCAATCAACATATGTTTGTCTGGGGATATCTGTGTGAATGTGACAAAATCTGCTCCTAAACAAAGAGGGAAACATACTGAAGAACATGTTTTCTTCACAAAAGTGCTTTCTGATGAGCACTGTTCCCCAGTGACTGTGATAGCACACAAGGATTCTCAGCTGGTGGTCCTTCAGGACACCATGGGTTTTATGTCTGTTTGTGGCTGCAAGAACAGCTCTTGCTATTTAGAATTGACCAACCTGTACAGCCTACGCCAGGGCTGAGCTGCTGGCTGCAGCAGAGGATGGGTTTGTGCTGCAAGGTGCAGTGCTCAGCGTAAACCCATCTGGTGCAAGGTTTTCAAGCTCTTTTGCTCAGCCACTTGACTGTGCCACTCCATTCCCAGCACTTCTCTGCATGGAGAGACTGAGCTTGGCATTGCGGAGATGTTTTCTTCATGAGAAGGACTTTGCTGAGAGACTCTGCAGCTGGTGGAAGGGTGGAAGGTAAAGGTGGCAGTGCCACTAGTTCTGGGAGACATATTGCTTCACTCTGTCAGTGAGTGCTGTGAGCACTGCACAAGCACATCCCTTCTTGGAAAATAAAAGTCTGTTTTTATCTGTCTCAGGAATTTTTTAGTATTTAAATCTCCAGTTTGCATACCAGGCTCTCTGATACCCCTGTGCCACTCACTAAAGTAAATCCAAAGCAGATTTTGTTTGGTTTTCCCATGCCTCAGTAGTCCCCAAAAAGTGTTTTTATATTATTATAAGTATTAGGCATGTGCATGGGAAAGAATTTTGTTAGTTCAGCTCGACCACTCCCTAGGAGCTTTCTTGGCTGTCTCAGAGTCTTTTCTCCCTCCGGCTGCTCATGTCTTTCAGCAGGTCACACTGCTGGACTCAGCAGCTCTCTACTGCCCTGAAGTGCCCCGAAGTGGCTGGGAGCACCTGCAAAGTCTGCAGGAGTAGGTGGAGGCCTGGAAACCCTTGGCTCTGTGTAAGGTTTGTATCTTGTACCACGAGGTTTGTGCACTGCATAGATCCCCAGCAAACCTCAAACTAGATTTATGTAGTATGTGGTTAACAGATAGGACTTGGTGTGGTCTTCTGAATACGAGCAAAATCCATCACTTGCCCTTTTTTTCAAATGCACTATGCTTGCTAGTGAATAGCAGCAGCACAGAGTAATGCATCTCTCTGGCTGAATAGTTATAAGACCACTGTGCATTTTGCACCGTATTGTTTTTTTCAGCTCCTGAATACTTAGTCGTAGGCAAAGGGGCAAACAAATACATTCAAGTGGGAAATAAAGAACAGGTTTGAAAAAGCAAATTCAAGGTACAGCTACCAAGTAATTTTTGGAACAGGAGGACCAAGATATTGTTCAGTAGTTTCTTAAGGTCTGTATGAGTCTACTGTACTTGCTTATGATTCATGCAAGGAAAGATACTGTAAGTGAACAGAATATTGCCAACCACTTCCTTCCTATTTGTACTTAACACCATTCTTCCTTCTTCAGTGATGTGAACTGAGTGAAGCAAGAAGCGTCATGCAGAGATTTCTCCTGGACTCCATTAGCTCATTTGCCACAAAGCAAGAAGCCACAACCTACCCTCAGTCATGGCTACGTTTTGTCCCAGCCAGCCAGGTTCACAATCCAGGTGCAAAGATCCTTTGCTCACCTGTCATGATGACTGCTTTTCCTTGCTCCTTGGTTTGTATGATGCCACAGTCCCTCAGGGTAATCCCTGCCCCAGCACTGATCACCCACAGCCTTAGTCCCACAGAAATGTCCCTGATCCATGCGGGTCACCCCAGGCCACAGGGTGTCTCATTTGGCATGGAGGTTTTCTTTCCAAGAATGCTTCTCCAGCTCCATGTCTCCACAGCTGCATCTCTCTCTACATATCTCCTTTAGAGTGTCATCTGTGCAGGAATGGCTGCTGCTGCCTTTGAGATACATCCGTGCTGGGGTGCAGTGGGATCCATTGCTTGGCTGCATCTCTGGTGTGTGATGGTCACCCACATTGATTTCAGAGGTGCTGAGGCCTGGCTGTGACCCTCATGGGGCAGCTCATGGCTCTTCTCCACATACAGCCCCTGCTGCTGAGTCCCTGCTGTGTATGCCCCACACTTGGGACAAGTATTTCAAGTGAGACTAAGAGATAAGGAAGATATTTATTTCAGGGAGTGGGCAGACAGTCAAAAGTGATGCAGCATGCAAAGAACAGATGCAAGTGAGTGAAAGGTATGGCTGAAATTCATCTGTGTGTATAGAGATAAACTTTTCCTTGTGTAATACAAGAACATTCATTGAAACAGAATAGTAGCAACAATGCAAAAGCATGGAAAAGTAGCACTTAAAAACTTTGCTATAAAGTAAAAGGCTTTTCTGGTATTAGGGAACAGTGCAAACCAGTGATAGTCCCTCTTCTCCTCCCAACTTTTATTTCCTTGTATTTACTGTAACAATCTGAGCACCAGTGAACCTACTTCAAATGAGCCTCAGCTACTGCCATATCCTGGTTATGTTTGCCTCCTCTAAAGGACGAAAAGTTAACAAGCATTCCAGCCCTTTGCCCTGCAAAGTTACAACTCATAGACCCAAGCTACTGTTGTGTGGAAGCAAAGAATGAAGAGCAGCAGAGTGCCTGGAAGAAATCTGGGGATAAGCTTTCAACCAACTCTGCGCTCTGATGTAAAGATCAGAACTCTCCCAGGAGGCTGGGTGCTTAGCTTGGTCTAGAAATTACACTGAAAGCTGAGCCTTTAGCAAATGTACCCATGAAAGCCTAGGCTGCTCTGTCTTCATTCTCATCTCAGAAAGGACATCATCTCAAAAATCTTTTTTTTGTAACTCTCTCTTCATAGAATTCTTCTCAGCTTTTTCCATCAAGTAAACAAATATCTGATCAGGAGCTTCTGGCTATGGTAGCACTTTAAACAGATTATGTAATCTAATATAAAATATTTCCTTCATGTTTTATGTTTAGTATTCATCCAAACTATTTCAGCTTGTGAAGTTTAAGAAGCCAATGTAACTCAGTTCATTTTTAAAGACTTTTGTCTAGAAGTTTAGATTTTGCAAAGCTGTCGTCTCAGGCCTCAGACAGCCAAGGAGGCTCCTCTTGCAGCGTCACTGTGAGTCACCTTTTATCAGTGGTGCTGAGGAGACACCCAGCTGCTTGAAGCCTGAAGTATGACCTGTATATTGTTTATATGTTCACAGACTTCAGTAGAGTTGTAGCTAAACTCTAATGACTTGAAGAAATACCTATGGTGTGACTACAGCGAACAATGCAATGTCCACACACAGCGCTTCTCACCCTTCCTCACTGCACATTCGACTTAAAAGTTAGTCAACCTCTTCTTGTCTCACACTCAGAGATAAGTATTAAGCTACGGATCCTACTTAATTGAGAAATTTCAAGGCTTTTTTTTTTCTTGTCTTTTGTTCTTCAAAGGCTGAGATGAAAGCCTCCAGCACCAGCTGCTTGCTGTGCTCGGTCCCAGTACCTATGTGGTGATGACAGGACTACTGAGACCCAGAGCTGTAGTGCTCATGCTGACATCCTACCAGCAGAAATGGCAAAGTGCGATGAGAGTTGGCACCTTCAGCACAGCTGTGGAACTACTTTTGGGTGAAATCCTGGCTTGTTTGGGCTGGAAAAAGTCTCTCTGTTGTCAGAGAGGCCACCATGATATGAAAATCAGTGAAGAGGTGAGGGCCGTAGCTGTGTGAGCAAGTTACAGATCAGGTCTACCTTCTGCACCCACACTGCTCAACTCTTTTCCTCCAAAACACTGGTGCTGATGGAGCTTGGATAAGGAACTGTGCTTTTAAGATGATAACAAAGCAGGGAAGGCAACGTGAAAGCACCACAGCAGCCTTCAAGTTTTCTTCTAGTCTAGGAGACTAACGTGGGATTCCAAAACATTGCCCAGAACTGAGTTCTGTTGTTACCTGTGATGCTTCAAAATAGTGTATGCAGTTTGTCAATTCCTCTGATTTCAAGCCTACAAGTATTTAAATACTAAGTCCTTGGAACAGTCCTGACTTTATGCATTTGTTAAAACTAAGGTTATTTGGGTGAGACTTGCCTGTGCTGTTTGTTACCTGGGATGTGTGAAAGCTTAACCTCCTGTTATCCACAATGGAGTAGTTTTTCAGATCCCAAGAAGCATAAAAACTGGAGTCTGAACAGTTGCTACATTTGGCTTACATCATACACTCAGTATTCCTGCATATTACCAAAACATGTGGGAAAAAAGCAGAAAATCTTATATTCATTTTGGGTCACCCATCATTTGCAGTGGGCCTGCAGCCCACTGAAAGAACAGAAAGTCTGTCGTTTGCTTTCTGACAACACATGAGATCCAGGAGCCTCTCACTCCTTGTCCCATTTGTCAGGCAAACTCAGATGTTTCTTACGTTTGAGGTGGATAAAGCACTCAGGTTACCCAACCTGATTTTCCAGAAGATAGCAAGCATGTCTGTCTGATACACAGTTTGTAGCAGGTATTTAACCCAGCTCACTAATATAACTGGCATTCTCATTTCCATAGAAACAAATTTCTGAGCAAGTTATATTCAAGGGGTTGTGCATAATGTGCTGTGGATCCAATTTGGAGATGCTTTAGGTGTTCAATCAAAAGCAGGAGGATGATAAGCCAGTCTCAGTTTTCTTATCAGGAGGAGCCAAGTGGGATGCGCAGCTCAGCTCTGAGTTTTGATTGTCTTGTTGCATGGTTTAGAGATTAAGATGGTTTATTTCTCTTGGGAGAACCTGTCAGGGTGCTGCAGGGACTGGGGTCTCCCCCTGGGCAGCCAAGGCCAGAAACTCTCCCTGTGTATTCAGACCATGCCTAGTGTATGCCCAGTTTTGTCAAGAACTCTGAGATTAAAGTTTGAGGGAGAAAGTGAGGGTTTGGTGGTATACCTATCCTAATGTAGGAGTGATCGGCTATCATGGATGTATCTGCCAAACTGTTCTTCACACCTTTGGCAGATATCTCCGTGCCAGGAGAAGTCTGTTCTGCAGACCTGGCCCTGCTCCTTCCTCCATGTTTGAAATGTACTTTGAGAACCACAGGTATTTTTCACACAAGATAAGAAAGCAGAGGAGGAGGCTGCAACAATGGCCAGTTGTTTTTGGCTCCGGATGGTATTGTTCAGCTGGTTTATCTTATTTGTATTTTTATCATATCAGTTCTCAAATGTATCTGTAGCACTTGCAATATCTCAGGGAAAAAGAGAACAGGAGTAACTTACTTAACCCATTCCAGTATGGATCCAGACAGACCAGCTCCTGAGCTAGCAGCCCTGTTCTCACCGAGACACTTCTAATCTTTAGAAACATTTTTTGAGGAGTAGGCAGACAAGCCTTGCTGCAGTGCTGTTGTAGGCAGAGCACATCATGCAGCTCTGCTGTCGTCTTTGCAGTGGGCAATGCACAAGTGGTGTTTGCTAGGATGAGTGCTGAAACACACACCTCTCGTTGGTACACTGAGTGCTGCTCCATGTTTAAATAGCTGGCAAACCTGCAAGAGGAGATAGAAATCCCAACTGCTGTGCCCTGCCTTTTCTCTCAGTAATACATCCCTGATATCCATTTCAGCTATTAAAGGTGGAGGAAGAAAGAAGATGATAGCAAGGAAGAAAGAAGATGATAGCAAGGAAGAAAGAAGTGTGGTAAAACTCCAAACAGGCTCTTTACTGGAAGAGAACAGGTAAAGCATAGCCATCTTGGATACAATACATCTTTGAATACTTTCAGCAGCTTTCTCACAATTATTGGAGCCCTTGGAGAGACAAACTAGAATAGCTAGTTAGGGGAGCTAAAGTCCTCATTTGAAGTCAGCTTTCATAAACCCATCCAAATCTCTAAGTTTCTGTCTATATTAAAATTCAAACTGAACCTGGCTTAGCAATAACATGCATTTCCAGGGTGACCTTGTGGCCATCTATTCTTAACAATGCTACATAGAGAAGAAGGTCTGGAATGAAGAGCCACTGACAATGTTAGAATGCTGACACAGATGGAATTATAGGCAATCAGGGGCCAACATTTGGCAGCCTTTGAGAATAAAACATTTGTATTTACTTTTAAGGACAAAAAAAAGGGCGGGAGAAGGAACACTTAATAGTCACAACCTCATACCTACCTGATTTGAATTCTGACATAGAATATTTTCCCTAACTTATATATACAGTTGCAAACTTAAAGAACAGTAGAGAAAGTTAAGACGATGGATCCAGCACACTTCCGTGCCAGGAGGAGCACTTCTCCACTGCAATCACATATAGCCAATAGTTCCATTTGTGGGGTTTGGGCTGAGTCTGACCTCTTGAGCCTGAATTCTTGACTCCCATCAATACAGCAATGGCACGTGATGAAGATATTCCTAGTTCCAGCTGTCTGCCTCTACTCTCATCAGGGAGAATCCCTCTTTCCAGGTGGGATGGATGCTATAATTTCTCCTCATCTGGCATGGCCTAGTCTGTTTTAATAATGATTGTTTGAATTAATGTGTTAAAATAATGCTTCGAGTGATGATCTAGGGCAGTTCAGCAGAGCATGGGCTTCCTATTCTGCCATCTATTCTTCTATGGGATCATTAATATCTACAAGACTGGGACAAGAATCTAGGTGCAAAAAGGTTATATCTTCGTACCTGAGAGGGATTCTCTGAATCAAAGCACTGAGATCAAGCTGCTAGGGACAGTGCCAGTGTTTACATGTGAACGTGGCAGTGTTCAGGGAAGCAGCTACAGGTGGTTACATCCTGAACTATAGCACATAATCTGATATGGCAGATACCTGCAAGTTCCACTACAGTCAACGCATAAAACCAGTACTTCAAATGGAAGATGGAGAAGAGATACAGCTTTTAAATGTTTGAGAAGACTTTCTTAAAATATCTTAAAAAAATAAGGAAAACCATGTCTGCTTAATAACTTTTTTTCCAAGAGTGAATCTCTGTAGACATCTGTTTCAGGCATCTAGTTCTTTTTTGCATGGGGCCTTTAGTTGATTTCCAGGTCCAAGAAAAATAGTACTTTTTTTTACAACCACTGTAAGTCTGTGAAATTTATGTCTGGGACTCAGGATAAGCTATTACCACAGTATGGAATTTCATGAAAACATGATATGGTTACTTTCTGGTTATTTTCATACTATTCTTCCCCTCACACCTTCCTAAGCATTGCCAATACAACTGTTCTATGCCCAGGATATGCAAGGAAATTTCTCTCATCAAATTCAGTGGGTTCAGAATTTAATGAACTACAGCAGCACATAATCTGAGGCACAAAACACTTGCTTAAGTGATATTTATGCTCTTATGTCTAATGCAAGAGTCTGGTAATCATGGTCATCACAGGACAGCTGGCTTGTTCAAGACAAAACAGGCATCTTTACTAATTTTTGAACATCCTGTCTATGTGGCACATATATTTCCAGTTATTGTGTGAGCAGGTTATGCAAATGATGTCTGGCTTGGTGAAACATAGAATCTCTTTTCTATGTTTTAGTAAAGTAATATTTTACTATCACTTTGTATGGCTTAACATAGATGTGTCTGATTAAGGCCTGGAGTTGGATAAGAGGAACCTTAAAACATCACCTTCCAGCCCCACAGAACAAGCTGCTGAATTTAGGTGTGCTGAATGTTTTGTGGGAGGCAAAGAGAGTTGATATTAACCTCAATAAATGGAAAGCAAGCACTCTGCATTTTGCTGCAAACGTCTGTGTGGTTGTGCTGCCTGGCTACCACTCAGAGGGCTCTGCTCACGGTTCTAGCTGCTTGGTGTGAAAGTAGTTCACCCAGACTTAAAAGCAGCAGATTTGAGATTTGTCCTAAGACTGCGTATTTGCACGTAGAGTGGTGTGAAGTTTTTTTCCCAAGGAGAGGTGGAACTCAAAGGGTTGGAGCAATAACATGTAAGGGCGGTATGGTTCAAGTGTGTTTGATCTGTTTTTTGCCCTTCCTTAGGCAAGATGAGTTATTTCAATAACAAACTTCATTATCATCACAAGTTGGCAGCCAAATGCGCTAGAGGTGTACTTATTTGTTAAATAAATACAGGGAGTATGCTTCACTGATTTACCACACCCACACCAGCCTGAATAATTACAGGTTTGCTGCCAGGTAAGCAAGCATATTTTTTTTTATTTTGGCAAACAGAGGTCTTATTCATAAATCATAAATAACTGGCTTTGGTGAACGTGATAAGTTCTCACACAGATGCTAAATCATTGTTCTGAGTGGCCTTTTGCAAGCAGAAGGTGAGTTTGTACAGAATTTTTGCCAATATTAATTCACTGCTAAACCTGAAAAGAGAAGTTTGCAAACAGATATGAACAAAACTGAGAAAGCAGAACATTCTTTAGTGTGTGGGTGCTCTCTCTAACCACCACCACATGTTTAGAAAATTTGGCTTCAATCATTTAAAAATGCCTCCTGCAGTTATGGTCCCTTCCAACTTAAGCCATTCTGCAACACCAAGCACTTCAGTGTGTCTCATGAAACACTCAGAACTGTGTTGTGGGAAGAACATCTTGGCATCTAGCAATGTATCAGTCCAAAATGGTGATGTCTTGGTTCTGAGCCTCTTCATGTTCTGGGGGGCTCTCAATAGGCAGTGAAATTGCAATGTGAGTGCAGCACTTCCCCACTGACTGTATCTATTTCTTAGAAAAATCTCAGTGGATAAGTGCAAGTCACTGCTTTTTAGACCTGGTCACTTCCTGTCACGGGGAGGGAACAGTTTGAGTAGTCAAATCTCCTCAGCTGACATATTTCACCAAATTTACACAAACATAAGGAAGAATTGCTTGCTCTGAGTGTCTTTTGCCGATGAATGCAAAAGAACTGCCAACAGATTGCCTAACATCACATGGCCACACTGTTATCAACATTCCAACATGACTAGTAGCCAGCAAAGTGACTAAAGGATGTCACATACATTCAGGCTGTACCTTAGTAGCCATCTTTAGCTTGCTTACCTCTTGTTTCTAATCTGCAGGATTTGGGCTGTTGTGGCCAATGACAAGAGAAGAAACATTTTACACTGCTTGGGAGGACACACAGTGGGAACCCATGGCTGATCACATACCCTCTATGCTGTAGGATGGCAATTTGGAACCATAGCAATATCTAACCAGTTTTGCTGTCTCTTTTACTGTTTTTTACCTCTTCATTACTCTTGTTTAGAAGACTCCAGCCTAATTACAGAATTCTGTCATTACCGTATCATCTGTGCAGCTCTGCTAAGGCTAACAGGCCCTGATTCCAAAAGCAGCTAATTAGCAGAGTGATGCACAATATTCCCCTCTCAGCTTTTGGAATCAAAGGGGATCATTCACTATTTCTTTTTCTTCTTCCATACCATTTTACTTATTTTCCTATTCTTTTTCCTTTTTAATTAAAAAGGCACTTGAAATTCATCATATTTCAACATATTAATACTTTTTTGACACAAATTGTTGTGTTTTCCTACAACTCTGTCAAGGATGAAAAGACAGTGCAATCAGTCAGAATCTTTTACACATTATCTTTTGCTTCTGTGTCTGGATTCCCTCTTATTAGAAGCTCTCTGGGTTTCCAACTTCCCATTATTCTTGGTCTATTCTCACTGACATTTCATTATTATGAGAAAAGGCTATAACTACTGTACAGCAACTATTGTTTCATGCACTCTTTATCTCTAACTGATTTATATTTCTAAAACTCAAGACAAGGAAGAATGATTGCAACACTGGGTGGGGAACAATGGCATTCTATGTGTTACAGTGAGTCTAGATCACAGTCAAGTGACTTGGAGGTAAGCCACTCACTAGATTAGAGTTAGATTAGTCTACAGTAAGTTGAATGGGAGAGGTGGAGGGGGAGTTGTGAAGAAATCTTTTTCAAAACCTTTAATGCATGGCATTTCTGTGCATTCTGTCTCCAGGAGCTGATATTGCTAATCCCTTTGTAAATGATGTTTGAACACCACTTCCTCAGGGGTCCACTCATCTCTCATCTCCATCTCCTTATTCCCTGCTACTTTGTTTGTGCATCCCAGTCTAAATCCTTATAGGAATTATAATAACTGGCTCGGCACTGCACACTGTGGCACCAGAACAGCTGCCAAAGTTGATTAACTCTGGTCAAAAAATATTTTATACTGCCTATACTGCCTATCTGCCAAGATCTGGAAGTTATGGAGAGGAAGCTTGCATTAGAAAAGTAGGTGAAATTTGAATGAAACTGATCCCAAGAAGATTTTTAGAGGGAGACACTGGAAAGGACTAGAAAGTATGGTGCTTTACAGAGCAATGTTGTTAACTATTCCCAGGATGGTGAGGGCCCTTCTTTTCAAAAGAATGGTCAAGGGAGGCTGTTCATAGCTCATGGTGATATCCATCTGCTGAAGATAAAAGAGGTTTGCATAATGCTGTATATTATTCTGTTGGCTGAAAGTAACCTTGAGTTGAAAGTGACCGAGTTGAAAGACATTAACAAAATAGGCATTGTTCACCTTCAGTAGAGAATAAGCATGAAAAAACTAAATGGATTACCAATTATTTGCTTAATAATCAGCATTTTATTGCTCTTAACGAGTTTTGCTTACTAAACGGAAACATACAAAGCATGTGAAGATACTGCTGTGTTATGGAAATTAGAAGTCAGATAATAAATATGTTTGCTTTGTGATAGTCAGTGGAAGCATATTGTATAGGTGAGAAGAGTGGTCTTCAAGACAGGAAATGGGGATCTGGGAGATTTCCTGAACCAGTGGGCAGAGACTGAACCACTCTTAGCTGTAAACATGGTTAAGACCTGCATTCCTCATAGTTTCTTTTTGTTTTATAACCTCACTCAACCAAGTGATAAGGCAGCAAACAGTGCAATGTGCATTCATCACACTGGCAAACAATGTTGGTAAGGTCAGTCAATAAAGCTAATTGTACTGAGACAATCACATTAAAAGCACCATTATCCTGTTGTCAGGACTACTCCTACTTCAGTCAACAGGCACAACCACTAGATATACCCCACTTGGATGTTTCCAAGTTTGGGATGAGATCTGGCTCTTCAAACCAAAGCTGGGCCTCTCTTTCAAACATACGAAAGCAGGTAAGCTTATTGCTGGCGGTACATGCATGTTCTACAAGGACAGGAACCCTTGTCCAAGCTAATGACAGTAACAACACTAATGATGTTACTGGTAATAACATATTGAAATCTGAAATAACAGACTCTTAAGTAAACAGTTATTCTAAGCAGGTAAGTTTTTACTGGATGAGTGATGGTTTTCAATGGGTAGCCATGTGCAAAGCCACTGCTAGCCACTTTTGAAATAGTCCCCACTGAAGGTGCTATCTTTTTCTCTTTTTAAGGCCTGTGTGAAAATGGAAGGACTTATCATGGGTAAGGAGGCTAATTAGGGTTGTGTTGGTAAGGAGGGAAGAGACAATGACTGGTGCTTGAGGGGACACCAGTTCTTAAGGCAGAAATCAGATGGGGAAGGATCTCAGCCTTCTCTGAGATCTCGCACAGACTCCTCTGGAAGGCTCTCTGGGGCAAGGTGCAGCACCTCCATCTAGGATGGCCTGACTCGCTCAGCAGCTCCTACCTGCCTGGGCTTTATGTATAGTGCATTGCTGAAGATGTTCCTTTGGCTTTGACCCCATAATCTAAAGAACTGAAGAAAAGGGAGAAGAGGGAGACAAAAAGAGCAGCATTAATCTAGAGATGCCCTCAGGAGCATCAGAAAATGTCTCCTTCTGCAGTGGGAGGAGGAAAAATGGCTTTGTTTCAGCAAGGGAGTGTTTGTGGATTTAAGCCGGTCCAAGGACTGGTAGCTGTCTTCTTTCCCTCATGAAGAAGTCCTGTCCTCTTTTTCTTCTGAGATCTGCAGAAGTGCACCAGAAAGGTGCAGCTGTGCTAGTGTACAGCCAGGGCTGTGCTCCTGCCTGTCACCTCCTGGGGCTGGGGACACAGCAGCAAGATGATGTGGGCTGGAGCTTGACCATGCAGCCGGGGTTGTGATGGGGCATGGAGCTGCCAGTGGATTTGCTTTGGAGGCTGGAGGAAATTTTAAATAAATATTGTGTTCAAGAGGCAAATGCTGATCTTGTAATTTAAAGGAAATATTGCTCCCAAGGGGGTAAGTGTGTCATGCAGGGCTCTCACAATGAGATTCAGATTCCTGAAGATGTTTTCTTAACAGCATTATTTATGTTTATTTTTCAGTGCTGTGGTAAGTCTCAGAAGCTATGAGCCAAGTGCCTCTTAACCCAGAGACTCTATAAAAACAGGCTGGGAGGAGGGATCCTGCTCTGGAAAGATTTCTCTCTTTGACAAGCTGACATTTGAGCTGATCTGTTTTACTTAAATCAGACTAGTAAAATATACAGCTTGTGCCTGTTTTTCTGGCTGTGTTTTTGCCTATCTCTGCTCGTACTTCACTTGGCCACATTTCTTTCACCTTTACGCACTGTTTCATTCCCTGTGCAACTTCATCATTTCCATTATCAAGTATGTTCTGTTTCAGTCATGCCTGAATCACTTGGGATAGCGTAAGTTATTTCTCCTTCTGGCTGGACACATCTTGCTTTATATGGTGGGCATCTGGCAGGTTCTGGTCTGTTTTCCACATTGCTTAGCGCTCATTTTCCTTGCTACACACAGTAAAATACATGAAGACTCTTAAGAAGCAACTTCTGCTCTGCTCAAAATTATAGCCAAGTGTAACTCAATATTCCTTTGGGACATGTTTTGATGCAATTAGGTTTCTTGTCTATATAATTTATGTCCAAACTACTTTTCAGAGTAGCTAGAAGTAACACTATCACTAATAAAAACAGCTGGTGGCACAAAGCTATGTACTTTCTTCCAAAGCTTGTTCTGTGCACAATTGCCATAGTCTTGAGCTGGCTGAAGTTAACCTGGAATTAGTGCCTGATGTGCTGGGCTCTAAATTAGTGGCTTGGCAGCTGCTCCACAAAAGCCTGAGCAGTGCTTGTGGCCAGGCTGATTCCAGCAGCCCCCTGGCGAGCAGCTCTGTGGGGAGCACTGCAGTCCTGTGTGCCATGGTAGAACTCAAATGTCTGGAGTCTCAGGGAGGTGCTTCGTGAACTACTCTGAACTGTTCAAGCCTGGAGGATACTCACTATTATGAAATGCTTCGTTAAATAAGTGATTTGATTTATTACATGTGTGGAAGAAAACATATGGCCTGGGGCAAAAACTATAGGAAAACTTGTATAGATCATTGCATACTTTAGCTTGGAGAGGGTTTTTGAGGTCATCTGGTCCAACGCCTACCCAAAGCAGGGTCAGCTGTGATGCTAGAGTAGATTCTTAAGTGATTAAGTAATTTTGGTATTCAAGTGATATGGACAAGGAGGCTGGTATAGGTGTGCACAGAATGCTTCAGTTCTTGTTCTTCCCAGCTTTTTAGTGCTTGGCTTGGCCAGTACTTGACTCCTTAAGTACTAACTTGTTGGCAACATTATTCCAATGCACTAGTGGATCATTTCCCAGTGCTACCCTTGTAGAGATAGTTCGGTAGTTTGATGTGTAAGAGTTGCAACTTGTCCTAGCAATTATAAACCCCACCTGCAATTATTTTTAGGCATAAGAGAGCAGGCTAGCTTTGAAAAGTATGTCTTAAGAGCTGTGCAAATCTAGCAAACTTGCAACTTTACCATGAAGAAATGTGCTGAGGCATGTGTAGCTTGGGCAGACTTAGTCTGCTGACAGGCTGATTCTTCAATGGCACCACCTTAATGAACCAATTAAATAACGGGTGCTAGTTTCCTAAGGCTATGACCCAAAGGAATATTGCATTGTTCAGCTGAATGTTGGAATTAGTGAGTCAAAGTTTTCCCTGAATTACTCTAGTTAAACAGTGACATCAGCCTTGTTACCCCAGATTTCCATTCAACAAACACATGGCCTTATTCTGCAGACCTAATGTAGAAGGTGCTTGCTTTCCATTCATTTTTGAGATGAAATCTTTCTCATTTTCTCTGCAATGGTGGTTGATACCTTCGGAGACATATGGCAGGTAGACCACATTCACTGGAAACTCTGTAAGCAGCAGAGCTGTTCTGTGTCAACTGTCTGTATGGACAGTGGGACTTGAAGTTTTCATAAGGAAAGAACACATTAGTGAAGGCCTGCAGTGAGCACAGTCTAGCGATACAGAACAAATAAAAGGCATTGAAACAAAAGAAATGAGACAGAATGGAGATGGGTCAACCCAAATGGACTGTGCATATGCTGTTGAAAACAATATGAGAGCTTTGCAAAGAAGTGCAGTAATGATGTACAAGCAGCAAAAGGAAACTTCACACCTTCACAGGCCAGAATAAATCTCAGCTCTCTTAGTAATCAGAGCAGTATAGTCATAGTTTGGTCTCTAGGAAGGGGATTCTCTGGTGAGCAGAGCACCCTCCAAAAAACTGCCATCAGGAGGTAGAAGCTCTATGTTGCAGTACCTGGAAGAATTTGTGCTGTACTGAGGCCACAAAGCACCAATGCAGGATTTGTATGGATCAACAGTAAATCACATGAAGGATAGATGCTTTCCCACGAGGACTCACAAAGCAATGACAAATAGGAGTGCAAACAAGGAAGGGATTTGTGGCAGAGGAGGAATATTTTCCTGACAGTATTACTCCATTGCTGTGGGCTATATGTAGTCCACAATCTCCCTGTGGTATGCTTGTTGGGCTGGTTTACCTAGATGCTGCTTTCCCCTGTTGAGCTTGCCTTCTGCAGCTCCCAGGGAATGAGATCCCACAAGACGCAGGATCCAAGGGACTCTGGCAAAGCAGCAAAAAAGCCAAACAATGGAGTCTGAGACCCAGTGAAGCACACATCATGGGAGACAGTGATGCAGGAGGAACAGTGGCAATGAGAACAGCAGTGCTGTGGCGGCTACTAGCCAGAAACTTGGAAAGGAGCCTTAGAAACTTAGAAAAGAACACTGTATCATCCGCTGACAAAGAAGAGCCGTATGCCACTTGAGTTTCACTGCCTGAAAACCATATGGATGGCTATTGCTCAGCAGGTGAACCAGCAGCACCCTGCCATCAAAGCTGGTGTTGGCTTTGAGGCTAGTGCTGACTCCCAGGCCTGTGCTGTGCTGGATTCCCGCTCTTTCACATCTGGAGTGAAGAAAAACAGCTCTTAATATGTCTGAATTCTTCTCCCAAAGCTTTTATTTTTCATCTCTGTTCCTCTGTTGGGAAATAAATAAATAAATAAAAAGTAATACTTGGGAAGTATTTGTTACCATTTGTATGCCCAGGGAGTGCTGACCCGGCCGGCTCCGTGCTGCAGAGCCGCAGTGCCATCTCCTGGCCTTTGCTTTCCTGCTAAATACCAGAATTACAGGATTGCCTGCAATCCTCACATGCCAATTATCTATTTTCTTGAACTGCTGCTGTTACTGTACTTGCACTAACACATCTCCTTGGAGAAAATGTGTTTAGGTTTATATAAAAGAGTTCACAGAAATACTGTGTGAATAAGAGAATACGATATGTGTGATGAATTTCTTCAAGACCTGCTCTTCTTATTGCTCAATTTTCCCCAGCTGCAGCAGTTTCCTGCTAATCCTGGACTGGATACAGCTGTTTCTCTAGATCTCTTTTCTAATGAGATCCCAGAAAAACGAAAGGAAGATCACCTCCCATGACTTAGGGGATCACAATCCCAACAATCCAAAGTGCTTAATACATTTTCTGAGTATGATGAGGCTGGGAAAACTCTTACAGACTGCATGCTCTGAGTAGTTTTCCCATTTCTTCTGTTACTTACGAAGCAAAGTCAGTGCACCTAGGAAAGAGCTCGGGGGCAGTGAGTGACTGTTCACACTCATTAATTCCAGCCTCGCTTGTCACTGCGAAGGACCTTGTGTGTTTACAGGTCTGCTCTCCTGCAACTGCAGGCAACCGTGACCATGTAATTACTTTCCTTCACCCAAGTGTTCAGAGAGGTCTGGAAAATCAGTGGTTAGGGTAAATGCCCCTGGGAAAGCAATATTTCAAAGCTGAGTAAACTGACGGGCTAGGGAATTTATTTGTCCAAAAGTGTGAGTTTTGATTTATTTCCCTCAACTGAACCCCACTGACTGATTTTTTGTCAAATTCTTTCAATAGTGCTGAGTAATGGTTGAACATAATACCTTCCTTCCATCACAGTGGATTTTAGAAATACGTGACTTGAAGCCTCATCCTTCTTCACATGTTGTTCTGCATTTTTCTGTTTTACCACACCAGGTGCTATGAAGAACTTCATGATCCAGAGTCACATAAATTGACACATCCTCTCCTCTCTTTCATTTAAAATGTATCCCAGATAGAAGTGTACTGAATTCTTGTTCTGGACACTTGTTTATCTCATTGTTGGATCTTCCTAGGAAGAAGCAGCTCTGCAGGGAGATTCCATTGGCAATAGGGTCCTACCAGTATGCATATCTGCAGCAATGCCTCCTGCAGGACACTTTGAGCTCTCTGTTCAAACAATCAGAATTCAAAACCAAATCTCTCATGTTTCTGGAAAAAAAAAGCAAGGTGTTTAATACTGATTCAACTTTGGCAATAACCGTTTGGAATAGCACAGAGTTTGAATTAGGTTTTCAGATGTTTGAATCTCTGTAAGCATCGTGAAAGAATCCATACCAGTCTCTGCATTTTTCTATGAGTTTTATGAGACAATATCTTTTTAAAGTCACTTTTACACATACCATGGTGGCCTTGCCACAGTGCACTTTTACAGAAACCAAATAAAAATGAACAGTCAAGTGCTACATACTTTGCAACCTTTGTAGCTAGACTGCTGTGATATTTTTTTTTTCTGAGTGAGGTTTACAATATCATTGCAAAGTATGTTTACTATATTAATACATAACTGTGTCCAAGCTCTATCTCTGAGTGCATTTGTGGAGGTGTGTGTATGCATAAGGAAAAACTGGATCACTTTCACAGAAATCACAGCATGGCTGAGGCTGGCAAGGCCCTCTGAGTGCATCTGGCCCAAGCCCTGTAGTTTGTGCCCATTTCTTTCTGTCCTGTCACTGGGCACCAATGAAAAGAGCCTACCTCTTCCTTTTTTGCACCCTCTGTACAGGTATCTGTGTACATTTATATGTCCCTCCTAAGCGTTCTCTTCTCCAGTCTGAACAGTCCCAGGTCTCAGTCTTTCCTCAAATAAGAGATACTCCTGTCCCTTCAATCATCTTTGTGTCCCATCACTAGACTCTTTTAAATACGTCTGCATCTCTCTCGTACTGAGGAATCCAGAGCTGGACACAGCACTCCAGGTGCAGCCTCATCAGTATGGAGAAGGTAATGGTTTTGCAAACATAGTTTAATAAACTTCAGCAGTAGAAATTGGTAGTGCTCAGGTCAAAACACATTCCTGCCAATTCGGTGCATTCGGATTTCATAACTCTTGCAAAGCAGATAGGAAACAAAAGTGAATACTGTGACAGAAATTTGTGATGCCTCTGGATGCTTTTGTTGGATAATCACCCCCATTGATTTCTTAATATGTTAGGCTTGCTCTGAAAAGTGGAGCAAGTGCTTGGAGATCTGTTGCCACTTCCTTCACATGGTGACTGTAGGCAGTGGGATGGAAAAACTGGTGTTCTTTGCAGTGGAAGTTGCCAAAAATTGACAAGTTGACATGGAATTGTTGGTGAAGCCCCCTCTCAGCCCCTTGTGGTTTCTTCTGGGTGTTTGAGATACTCATTGATAAGGGAGATCTCAGAAATGAATTGATGATAATAAGTCACATAAAGTACTCTCAAATACTCTTAGTATGGTTTCTCTCACTTTTGGCATCAGTGTGTACAGATCAGACATGACAAGTTGTGATAAAAGATGTACATTTTATTGATGTTCATTTATAGTGACTTGCTGGTCATCTGAGACTTCTGTGCTTGTGGGTCACATAGACCTCTGGAGCAATTATTTCTTGAGCTGTGACGATTCACAGTGATATTGCTAATCTTAGGATGATCTAGAACAATAGTTTGAAGAAAGAAAAGGAATAGTTTAGAGTAAAGGGAATAAATAGATACAAAGGATCTAGTTTCAAAAGGAAGAATGTATAAGGTGGGCAGGCTTTGACAGAGGTAGGGAGAAATGAAAGAATCAATATAAAAATTAAAATTAGGAAAGTATAGCTAGAAACCTCATAGCAAATTGTTGATGTTGATTTAATACCATGTGACACATTGATCCATGTATTCGTGTACTTCTACAATACAGTCATATACTGAAACAAAGAAAACCTGTGGAGCTTAAGTGCTGTGCTTCTGGTAATGAACTGCTCTATCATCTGACTCATTTAGGCAAACATACTAAAGTTATTTTAATGCCAAATTTATAACGTCAGTTAACTGGCTACTCTGCAGACTTCAGAACAGTAACTGCTTGGCTGAGCTCACCACTCAAAACCTATAAAGCTCAGAGTGATAATCTGCACTAATCAGAGTCATGGCTTCAAGTTGCCATCACTCATCAAAATTATCCAGGTTTCTTCAGGTCATGTGGCATAAGTGCTTCTATACACTGGGGCAGATTTATAAAGGTTCCTACAGGAAAAGGGAGTTTAAATCACCCTGTGTTCACTAGTTTCCCTTCTTTGCTCAGAATGAAAGTTACTCCTTCCTACCAAGATTTAGCTTCATCTCTTAGTTAGTTCCTAGGAAAATGTTGCTGCCCAAGTAAAGCGTGGGCAGGAATATGGGCTGAGACCACAAACAGAAGAAGGCTGACACAGTATGTGATTATCCTTGCTCAAGGAACATGGTGGATTAAAGTTACATTTTTGCCTAATTAAGTTTTTCCCTGACATATCTTGCAGGAGAACAGCAGAGGATGCTAGAAAGATGCAAAGGAAAAAGAATTTTGCCTCCTACATATCCAAATTACATGACTAGTCTTTAATCTAGGAATGCCTTCAGGTGTAGATAATGCAGAGAAGGTACTAGTTCTTTAACTGAATGCTCAGTGCTGAGAACAGACAGACATGCAAATGACATGGAAGTTCAGAGAATATGCACATGTTGAATGAAGGCTGCAGCTGTTCTATTGTACACTAAGCCACTGATCTTATGTCATATGTGTACTGCATCACAAATGAAATGAAGACAGTAAGCAACTCTGCCATAGGGTTATGCCCATTGCTGGGAGGAAATGTTGACAGAATGGAAAACAGATGTTCCAGTTGGCCCATTTGAAGACATTTCCAGTCTCCCTTTTGGGACTCGCAGGGACTGAACTGGTTCAACAGGCAAGATTTTATCAGAGTTCAGAGAATGTAATGAAAGAAATCGTAGCGGTCAAGGCCTTTTGTTGGAAACAAATGGCTGTTCTGAATCAATACTCAGAAGATAACAGCTTCGAAGAAGACTATCGGGAGCAAAGATTATTTTTATTGTTAAGAACTCAGGTCTCAGGTTCACAAACATCCACACTCCGGCCATACTTTGATTCAATGTTGAAACATTCTCAGTGACTGGAACTGTAGATGGTAGCAATGGGGAAAGGTGAAGGGAATCATGATGGGAAGAATAGAAGGAGCAAAAGGCCATGCTTCATAGGAGTGCCCAACACCAGCAGGATTAAATTTCCTTAGGCTTGTTGTAGGTCAGGATTACTTTCCTTGATCATATGGAATCCTTTTGGGATCACAAGGCAGAACACAGATGTTATTTTTGTTATGTCCAAACAAATCTCAATTGTCTGTCCCTACCAGAAAGGGCCAATTCATTGTTTTTTCAGCTGTTCTTCTGCTCCCTTTAATGTATATTATAGACTGGGAAGAGCTACTGAGAACACAGCTGAATGTAAGTATGAAGAAATCATTAGAAGAAAAGAATGATTATTTTCTAAGTATAGTAAGTAGATAACAAAACTTGTCTTCAAATTATCACGTCTTGACATGTCTTCCTTGTCAGTTACCCAACTTGTTACTCAGAAAGAGTAACTCAGAAAGCTATTTTTAACTAAGAAAAACTTCACTACATTGAGAACTGCGCATAACAAGTTGTCAAGACCTTAGTGGCTGACTTGAAAGATAAATGGCTGGATAACTTTTCTCCCTGAGGTTGCTGATTCCAACCCAGATGATGGCATAGCTGAGCCTCCTAAGTGTAGACCAGTATATATTCCTGGTGACATGATTTCATTTACCTCTGTTAAATGATGATAATTTTACTTCACTTTCTGGATACTTCAAACATGGTGTAGAACTTCATTTGTTTTTGTTTTTGTTTTTGTTTTTCCATGATAAAGGCAGCAGAGAAAATGGCAGCTGTGATAATCAGCCATTATACAGTTCCCACAAATTAACATAGCCGCTGAGGCAGAAGTTACCATTACCATTTCCAAGTGATTTGGAATGTTATTCACTTATTCGTTTGAAACCTTCTGCAAGCTCTAAAGAAGAAAAAAGGAAAGGAAAAATGGTGAGGAAGTTGGTGCTTATATCAAAGCTCAAGTACAGGCATTCTCTGCTCTAATGTAGATTTCGATAGAGCAGGTTCTTCAGACTGACAAGAGGCAAAGGAAGAATGTACTTGCAATTGATAGCTCACTCTTGCTGAAGTAGCTACGCTGAGCCAATCCTTGGAGTGCTTGCCAACGTCTTTGTTTTCACTGCAACATTTTCTCCAAGCAGAAGGAAAAATGTGATAAACAGCATAAAAACTGTTCAAAACACACAAGACCATTTCATGTAGCAGGATATCAGACTAGTTTTTCTTTCCTTTACAAGTCTTCTGGAAAATATCCAGCAACCTTTTATTCCAACATTAGAGATCTGCACTTTCAGGCATTTGTATCCTAACGGTTCCCTATCTTATGTTTTGGGTTAAACTAATAATATTGCTGGATATATATTTAATTGACCCTTCAGGGTATTAAAATTAAACTAACTGTCTGAACACTTAGGAATGGCAGCCAAGTCTGACATTCTGTCGTAAAATAAGGGAGTTTGCCACAGCCTGGACACAGAAGCTTTGTGCGTTAGAGCTTGACCAAAGCACAAGCAGAAATCTGATAGCTGGAGAAATACCCTGCAGTTAACGGGCATGTAAACCAAGGAACCATTGCAAGATTAAGTATCAGGTACTATTACACTCTGCTGCACCAGGAAGTGGTTTTGGTTCAAAGACCTATTTATGCCAGAGTCCTTCACCAGACCTGAGCCGAGCATATAATGCAGACGCTCACTACATATAAGGAGGCCTTTATTTTCTTGTAGTGAAACAGTGGTTCAGCTGTGACCTTTGCTGGCCCTGGATCCCACTTCTTTCCAGGGATCTCTTCAAGCATCCAACTGACTGTTTGAAGTTGGGGAGAGCAGCAACAAGAGGAATTTGTATTTGATTCCCCTGAGGATTAATGAGACCTTTATTATCACTTGTCTCTGCCTCAACTGATGTTGGAGCATAGAGACTATTTTAAACAGATCAAGGCACATTTTAAACTCTTGCCCTAAGGCAAATTGGCCACTTTGTCTGATCACAGCCTCTGCACTGATATAAAGGTCCATCTGTGAGATTGCACAGACAGCTCTTGTAAAAGCCCTCATGACCTCAGTACGTGCTTCAGATGTTATATACTTAGTCAATAGCTTCTAAGCTGCTAAGTTTTCTTAGGGCTCTGTGCATGTGTCTCTCTTAATTACTGTGGAGGCAATATGCATTCTTTGAAACAGCTAAGTAGCTTTTAGTGAGATATTGGAAAGGCAAGGTGGTAATAATAGCTGTAGAGTGGCCTTCCTCGTTAGCCAAAGTGCTACTGAAAACATCTTGTCATTTTACATCATCCATCTGCTGTGTTTGGAAGAGGAGAGCTTAGAAACCTTGTGGTGCTACGTCCGCAGTAAAACCATACAAATAAATAATTTGTCATTTACTGGTTGTGCTAAAAATAAACCCAAATCAGGAAAACAAACAAATCACATTCAGATTACTTGAAAAAAAATGAATGCAACAAATACTTTTGAGGAATATTCAAGATTATTTTTATCCGTATCAATCAAAAAAGCAGTTTAGATAAATGGTGTAACAAAGTTGTTTTGAAATAAAAACCAAAATAATGGTTTTGAAAACTCAGTTCACAATTATGGAAGAGAAAACTATTGGGCTTTTGTCCCACATGCCTTTATATCACTTCTCATCTTCCATTGGATGGATCAATATTTCCTTGCATTTTGTTTATTGTCACTAAAAATACTCTGGTCATGGTATATTACTTTGAGTGAAATGGTTTTGATTATCCATTTTAAGTTCTGTTTCCTTCAGATGTGTTTAGAACTCCATAGTACACTGGAGATTCCCGTTTTTGCAGAGCTAGGTGATCCACTTGCCTTTGTATCAGTACCAACCACTGTATTGTATAATTTTTGGTGCATAAAGGAGTTTTGAAACACTTTCCAAACATACCACCTAGGACCTTATATTTTAAATATGGTTATATTTCCAGAAGCTTTGATTTTATTTTTTTTCAACACACCTGTTTACAAAAGGAAAATAAAATTGTAACATAATTTTCACACATCAGCAACTGAAGTACAAACGTTAAAGTCACGCAAAATACCAAAAACCATTCATGGAAGCACTACGAATCAGAAAGTTAGTAGAGAGTATCCCTGATACACATCTGCTATGTATTTTGATATTTTTTCTTGACGTTTCAAGTCTGTTTTTGCTAATAATTACCCACATTTCTAAAATGCTTTGAGCTCTAGTTCCAGACATATGAACTATGGTAGTAACATCTTTTTACCATTACAAATGATGTTACTACAAGTGATATGTACTTTTGCTGTTTTCAGAGCCCAGACACCTTCTATCGCCTTCTATCAAGGAGTACAGGAAGTCACTTCTTCTTCCTGCAAAGACCTTAATGTAAGGGCAGTTAATTACCAAATGAAGTTCTGGCATGTTCTGGCATGGAGTTACCCTTCAGAGTAAGGTACAAACACATACATAAAGAAAACTGGGCAGCTGCTTGCTCTCCTTAGCCTGAATTTTTAAAAAGCTCCTATAGCACTTTAAGGTTGTGAATGAAAGCAAATGACATTCCAAATTTCTGCTTTTTGGAACTCTAACCTGTAGTGGGCTTTTTCTCATTAGAGTGCTCCCACTGCAATACCACAGCAGTCCAGTTGGAGAGTTCTGGTGCCTTTAACAGCTATAAACATTTTAGGGTTTGGACCTTTACAGCTGAGACAAATTAAAATTGATTTGTGGAGAAAAAGCAGTTTTCATATTGCTATGGGATCTTGGTGACCCTTCTGGGGAACTTACACCATCCTTGCCTGGCACTTGGTGGAGCCGTGTGTGATTTGTACAAAGGAGTCTGATTTCTTCTATTTTTTTGCAGTCTTAGAAGTACTGTGCACCTGTACCACAGGGTACAGTAGCACAGCAGCTGTTGTGAGCAGGAAGCGTTTTCCTCTCAGATTATGAGGCCAGGGTTCCCTTTCAACCTCCTGGAGCAATTGTGGGAGAAAAGAATGAATGGTACCCTTTTTTCCCTCAAAAGGTCACAGGAATCCTGGGTAAGGAGTAGCCAAAATTTCAGCTGTTGTTCTTCATGGGCATGGGATACATATGTGGGGATACACTGGGCGAGATCTTCAGTGGTGCATGAATTTGGAAGATGGATATAAAATGAGCTTGTAAGTAGACTTGTTTCCCAACATTCATTGCCTGCGTTAGGAGACTTTGACAAGAAACATTTGAAGGTCTCTCAAGTTATTAGCAACCCAGAGGAGTTAGGCTGGGTAATGAGAACAGGTAAAGGACATTTTCTTTTCCAGTGAGAAGTGCTGTGATGCTGTATCATGATGGTGGCTCAGTTCTTAGATGGGGTGGGAGTTGCTGTGTCTGCTGTGGGAGAATGTATCTTCTTCTCAAGGCAAAGTGCTGCAGTGGAAACTCTGAGGCCCTGAAGGAGGTGGTCAGCTGCACTGGCTCACAAGTGCAGGCACTAATGCCAATCCACAAAGTCAGGGAGAGCTACCCTGTGGGGTGTCCATGGGGAGGAAAAGAGACTGACCAAGGGTCTTGCTCTCATAGCAGACTTGATGGATGTGGAGCTGGACTTTTCCCATGAAAAGCTACTGAAATCTCAGCAGCTCAGGAGTGGTGCTGGCACACCTTCTCATTAGGCTTGCCAACCACAGCTGGTAATACGTGAGAGTGATGGATCCATTTCCCTTTTACAGTGCAGCTCCTGGTAAGAAGATATCTGAAGTCCTGGTTGAAATGGCATTTTGCTTAACAGCAGTAGATTTATGAGCATTTTCAACACAGGCACACATGTGGCTAGTGTGGACTGACTGAGAGTTGAAAGAGCCATGAAGTTATTGCTTTATTTCAGCTCATGGTGAGATGATGAATGGATTTGCAATTCTTCCAGCATATTTTGATTCAGAATCATTCAGTGAATTTCTTCAAGTCATCAATTTTGCGAATCTTTTCACAATCACAGTAGCACATCACAATTCATGCTGTGATATTTAATAGATATAAAGCTCTGATCCTAAGGAGTATGAAATCTTGACACTAGCAAAATCGAACAGGAGTTTTATATTAATTTAATCGAGACAAGTACTGAATGTTGATGCAGATCTACCAGAGCCTTCTGAACACTCCTATATACATGGCAGAGATGAAGCTCAAATGTGTGCATTCACTGGGAAATACATGCAGCCAGGGCTGTCTGAAAGAGGCATCATACATCTATGCCATACAGGTTGACTGGTGAGTTTGAAGAAGTAGTACATAAACCAGGAAATTAGAAGATTGAGCCTCCTTCAGTGCTAGCAGAATGCTGCAGATATTTGCTTTGAACTGCACCTCACTGAAAGGTTTGGCAGCTGGCAAGTGAGCTTGCTCTTTTTGAATATTTTTGAATGGCTGATTGACAGCTGCCACATGCTTTGCTTTAGACAGCCATAAATAGTTTTATCCATTGCTGTAGTTATGATGGCATTGATACCCTCATTTCCAACTGTGATGCAGGCTTTTAAGGTTTGAACCCTCCCCCAGAAGCGCAGTACGGCAAACTCAGGTTGATAGAATTACTCGTGAGACTTCACAGCACTGGGGCACCAAGTTCAGCAACTTGGGCTGTGGCTGTGGCTGCCAGGAATGGCCGCAACACAAACAACTGGCAATGAAAGCACAGAATGCAGGCGGTTTCCGTATTCAGTCAGCAGCAGGCGGTTGTTATTGCGCTTTGCACCAGGAGGTGGCAGGGCCGGGCTGCTCATGCCTCCTTACCGGCCTTCTGCTGATGCTCTGCCTCTCTTTGCACGGGATTTTAAAGCTCTTCCAGGAGATGCAGCATCTTGCAACAGACATCAAGCTTGTGAACATTCATGGAAAACAGATTGCAGGTGCTCAGCAGTTTTTTAAAGAGCTATCACTCGTGCCTTGAGATTGAACTGCATTAAATTCCTCAGGTTCAGACAACCCCAGTCTTCACAGTGTTGGTGAAGGTCAGAATTTCAGTTTAGGCTTTTCTGAAGATCCCCTGTTTCACCAATTGTTCCTGAGACAATTGGAGAACTGTGAAATAGGTGATGCCAACCCAGCTCTTTTAGCTGACTGTTCTGCCCTCTCTCTCCTCCCTGGGGATTTTCTTTTTAGTTCGCTCTGAAAATGACTTTTTTTCTTTTTCTTTTTTTTTTCCCCCTTTTTTCTGTTGTGCTCATCTTCAGCACAGTTCTTTCAGTCTTTCAAGCTCAGGAAGGCTGTGGGATGATAGTCTCATGCATAGCACAGAGAAGGAATTTATAACTTGTTCTACCTACTGAGCCCACAATGTCATTCAGCTGTCACAAAATCAAACATATACAGAAAATGTCACTGCCTGTTGCTATTGAGGGAAAAGCCTATTTTGGTATTTTGGCTCGAAGGAAAAAAAAACAACAACACAATAAAACAAAAAATCAAAACAATAACAACAACAACAGCAAAATCAGAAAATTTGTGATGACCTTTTCTTAAAGGTAACAGCTTTTCACTGCCAAATTTTCTGCCCCTACTCCAGAGATGAACTATGCAATGCAGTGAGTTTCCAACTGCAGAGTAAGCATAAGATTTCTGGCAGGGGATTTTTGAATCTGTTTTGTGTAGTGGCCGAGGCCATCCAAACTACCTGGAATTCTGGATTTTTGCTATTCTTTTATGTATGCAAAGGGGGACTGCTATAAAAATGGAATTGCGTTTTGACTTTCGAGTAATTCATTAGCCACAGTAGTAACAGTGGCAGTAATTAATTGATCAGAGAGGAAGCATGTACCTGATTCATGACAGTCACTGGCAATAGGATGCTTTTCAATCAAGCACATCTCAGTGCTTTAAGGCTGGGAGACCACAGTCTCTGCCACTTCTGTGAATAGTGCCCAAGCCAGCACAAGTCTGCAGAGCTCACCTCCCTTTCAGCTCTAGCTCCTTTCTGCATGCCCCATGGTGCTTCAGTGTGAGAAAAATCCAGCTGACCAGCTGACCCAGCCCATGGCCAGCCCAGATTCTACTGCTCTAAGTACACCCACTGACGGCACTGGGTTTTGTGGCCTCTAAGGAATGGCCTGTGGCTTGTGCTGGCCCTCACTGTGCCTTGCTATCGCACGAAGGCTGCCTATTGCCCAGAGCCAAAGCCAGGCCAGGGACTGGGTTAGTTCTTTGACATCGCAGAGGAACAAGGCAAGTCTATAGACCATGCTCCCATGTGTGGGTGAGACAAGTGGGCTCATGCCAGGCTTGGTCCCTCAAGAAACCCACCACGAAGCAGAACTGCAGGGCACGCAGCAGATGCTGAGCACAGGCAGAGGCAACCTGAGGGGCCTTCATCCCTTGGAGGCAGCTAGCACATATGCCTTTCATGCAAGATGCATAGCAAGGTTTATAGTAAGGCTGCAGGGAGTGAGGAACACTCTCAGGCTTCCCTAGAGCTGGCCTGCAGCTCCTCCCCACCATTGGCTGTGCAGCTAGGGCAGGCTTCTTCCCATCTTCCTTCTCCTTGATGCTTTAGGGCTCTAGCGTGAAAGGCTCTAACTCTTCCTCTCCCTCAAAGCTTGGCCATACAGCAGCCTCCTGGACAGTATGGCACCAGCAGGGCATTAAGTCATGCTTTGATCAGGGCTGTGGGCTGTTGATAGCATGTACTCTCTAACTCTTGCATGGCTTTTCAGGTACTAGCAGCACTTCAGTCCTGATCAGCATGTGTGATTTATAGCTAGCACCTTTATGTTGTCCTGCCAGAGCCTCAGCTCCCAGAGCAGCCCCAGGCCGCATGGTGGTGGTTGTGTCAGAGTAAAAAGTGGGCACTGCTGAGCTGCTCTGCAGTGTGACAGGGACCAGGTCAGAGATCTGTGTCAATGTCAAATGGGTTCACTGTCCTGAGGATGGTTTTGTTACAACCTGCCATGCCACAAAGATTTAGCCTGCTGCTACCAAAGGTATCACCCTCACAGTGAAAATTCTCAAGGTAACCAATTTACAACATGGAGAGATAACTGACTTTCTAGCAGGTTTTCCCATCCCAAAGGTCCTCTCTGAAAGCTTCAGTAGAAAAAAAAAGTGCTTCTGTACTATGAGACTCAAATGAAGTGGCCATAGCTATCTTATTTCCACGTTACTGCCTGAAGTGTTCTGAGGAACTCCTAACTCACCATTTTTTGTGCATAGACCATTTGGGGAAGGTTAAAGCCAGGGTCCATGAATGGAGTTGTTTGCGATGATGCAGAAAGAAGAGAACCATATTCCAATACCAGACCTGGAAATCATTAGTATTATTTCTGACTTCTGTTTTCTCAGCTGACATTTCATTTAGTTTAGTGTAGATCCCTTTTTGTCAGCTTGTTCCCAACAAATTCAGAGGGCCAGCTGGTCTCTGCATTTCTGAAAAAGGCCTTGCCCCCATTAAAGATGTTGGACACCTAAACGCTATAAAAAGTCTGGACCTAATCACCTTCCAAAACATAAAGCCCTTTATCATCAAATTTCCTTGTGTATAAGCCTGGCCTACAGGCTGCTGTGAATTGAATTAGATACCTTCACTGTCTATGAGCTTAAACCCAGACTTACTGCCTGGTTTCCCACTTGCATCCCCCAATTTTCCCCCAGTCTGGTGTCAGCATTGCCACTTTGGTAGAAGGCGGATGGTTGGACTAGATGATCTTGGAGGTCTTTTCCAACCTTGGTGATTCTATGATTCAAGGTTCTAGGTTCAGGCTCTGTATTCCTTTTGGAAGCTGCTCAAGGTATACGAGGCTCCTTGGGTGTGGGGATGAAGCCGTAGGCACGGGGTCAAAGCCCTGACCCTGGGCCGGTGTGCTGTCCCTTCGTAGTGCATCCTAACAGAGCAAAAAGATATCATTTTTGACTGCGTCTGCAAAGCTGGTCCAGAAAACTGCTAAAATCCTTCCAGTTGTCTAAGGGAATTTTAGCATTAATTTTACAATATATAATTTGTAGGGGCTCCTCTCTCACAAACAGCTGTCCCCCCGTGTTCTCCTTGATTATTTCCTTCCATTCTCCACTGCAGCCAAACCATTTTGAAGGCTCAGGAACTGCTCCTTACAAGCAGTGCCTGGAAAAAATTACTTCACCGGTGAAAGATTCTCTCACACAGATCCTTCAAACATTACCTCCTAGCAACCTCAGAAATAACTCCAAAAAGCAGAAGTGCCCATGGTGTAGCCTAGAGCCAGACTGTAACCCATAATATTCTGCAGTGTGGCCTGGAGCTGCCTGCCTGGTGATTGAAGCCTGGGAACACAGGCAGGACAGTGCTGCAGGGTTTCCATAGCAGGTGGTGGTAAGCATGACTGATTCCTGCTTTCTGGGGAAGAGGAGATACTGTGCCTTCTTGTATTTGAAGGCAATAATTTTTTAAAGCTATTTAGGGAATGATTGCTGCCTTTGAATACTCTCTGTATGTAGTAAAGAAACAGGTAGCAGCACAGATAAGGTTATGCCACATTTCCCAGTTTTTTTACTTTGCTGTTTTTTTTTTTTTTACCACATAACCAGCCCTTCAGAAATTGATCTTAAATCTCTTGAAGTGCACCTGCAGTGTCACCCATTAATTTGGCATCACAGTGTAAGACTAGCTACTTCCCTGTGATGCTATATGGATTTCAGCTTTGGAAACCCCACTGTTCATGTAAGTATTTGAATGTGTAGGACGAGATTTATCTGAGCACCTATGTGACTCAGGACCTCAGTTAGCAATTCCTTGCATTTCACAGTAATCATGTGCTTGTCCCATCTGCATGATGGCAGCAGAGAACTCATTGGTATGACTAATCTCTACCAGATTCAGAAGAAGATACTGGGCCTCTTTCTGCCCCAGTTGCTAAACCAAGAATCCCAAAATGAAGCATCAAATACAAGTCAATGGGTGCGAAAGATCAAGGATAGCAAGGAAATTGTCTTGATAAGTGCTGTTCCCACACAAACAGATGGAGGCATCAGGAAGTGACAGAGGAGTGGAAAGGAGAAGCATCAAAGTTATATTGGAAAAAGTGATGTTGAAGTCCCACTCAACACACGCTGTACTGCTTGGATTGGGTCCCAAAAGCCTCACAACAGGCAGCTAACGTAGAATAGTCAGTATCTGTTCTGCTTATGTGTTGGTATGTCATGTTTAAATTACTGTGCTACTTTGCATCAAGTACACTTGCTTTATAATTAAATTTTGAAATTACATTTTCTCTCCTGAGAAATCTATATATATTAAATAAATTGCTTATTCTTCAGAAACTGAATGTTGTAGACAAAGATGGTTTCTGTTAATGAAAGACTAAACTGGAATCATTAAGAATGAAGGGAATATAAACCATATGTTGCTAAGTTTGGTGCACTGAAAATGGTTCTTCTCTCTATTGCATTCCCTGGGGCTGTTTTCAGGCTGGAGGCAATATATTTATTTCATTTTGTGGTTTAGCACTAGATAACTCAATTAGCTGCAAGTTGGAAGAACTGAATGTTTCTGGTCCACTTGAAAGAGTCTTTCTACTGAGAGAAGGAGAGAACTAAGTCTGAATGCCTCGTTCTTCACAAGTCAAATCATAAAGCTTGAGTAGTTGCTTTTCAAGGTGAAAACTTTCTCTTTTTTGCTGTTTTTATGTATTTTTGCTTTTTTTCCCCTTTTCTTCCTGAAATTTAAGGAACGTGTCAATCCTGGAGTGCATCCTTTTACACAAAGAGTATTTTATGCTGGAGATTTCAATATTCTTTTCACAGAAGGCTGAAAGCCATTCTTTGGAAGGAGAGTTTTTATCATTTTCAGAAGTGCCCATTTGTGAAAAACTGAAGACATTAAAATAACTGCATGAACACAACTCTCACAAGCAATTTAAGTGCCTTCATTTTAGGTTTTTTAGTTTAAAAGTGAATGCTGGCCTTGGCTTCTAGAACAACTGTCCTTTGTTGGTGGTTTGATTAGAAGATGCATGTGGTGACAATAAAAAGAAACATTCACAAAGATAATTACAAGTAAAAGCACACCATGCAGGGTGATGTTACTCTTATTCTATTTGTATTGTTGATATTTATGAGTTTGGACAATTGATGCTAGCTGTGAATATATTTATGAATACCAAATAGCTCTTTTATTTTAGTGGGAAAAAAACCCCTTTTTGTATTGTTTGTATTCCAAGTGCATTTTATGTCCTCCAGCTCTAGAAAGGCCTTGAGCAATTGTACTGGGAAAATTGCTGTCTCCAGTACATCTTCTTGATTGACTCCATTAAAATCAGCATTATGTTTCTTGTAAAACATGTAATAAATGCTGTCCTGTATCCTGGCACTCACTAGACTTTTTAACAGCCCTCATAATACCAAATGAGCAGATCTTGTACTGCTCCTGCTGTGGTGTCCATGCATCCACTTTCTATGCTGATTTGACCAGTACTTCGTAGATACGCAGTGACTGCCGACAGCTGCACACTGTACTTGTAATTACACCACCAAAATCTTAACGAAATTCTACAAGAGGGATAGAACACTTTTCTTCATCCCTTGCCTTCTTGTTTTCTCTCTCCCATGAGAGTGATGTGTATCTAAGGAACTTTAACCCAGAGCTTGTTGCAGGAGCAAAGAACACTCTTTAGAGCTTTTCATAGAAATTAATTAGGTAGATCTGAGTTTAAGACTTAAGTTTCCAAAATACATAAACTTTTTTAAAGTACAGAAAGCAGCATGCTCTGTCCATGATTCCAGCAGCTGAGGCAGGGACAGGCACGTGTCCTCCCTCTACATACCACAAAGGTTTCTCTCTTCTGCAGCTTGCACTTAGCCCAGAAGAGGTTGCTTTTAGAGAGAAAAAGAGAAAAACTGGGAGACCTTTTCATTTTTATCCTCACATCCAAGACAATTTTTAGCATGGTTTAGTCTAAGTAAAATTAGAAGGAAAAAAGCGCTTTTGTTTAGTTGGGTAGTTCACCCAGGTGTTACACGTGTGGTAGTGATATTCCCAACTACCAAAATACACAGTGCAACAGACATGTCTCCAGGTGCTGGCAACTCACAGTTTAAGAAGTACATTAGTTTTCTCATCTTTGCAAATGCAGAGCAGCAACTATAGACAAAGGGAGCTTTTTGAGATTGGGCAGTCCTCCAAACAGCACTACCAACTGACCAAAAAACTGACTGTTTTTTCAGCTTTAAGTAGTTGTGTGCTAGCAACCAAGACGGTGTTCAGACATGCTGTTTTGAATAATACGGCTACTGACAGTTGCATTTAGTATCACCAGAACCAACTTAAGATAACTGTATAACTGAGGAAAAGCATCAAGCTGCCTTACCCTTGAAATTGTGTATTTTTATTTCAGAACAGCTGATTCTTGTCTAAATAACCAGATAAATTAGATCACTCCAGTAGTGCGCCTGATTAGATTTTTATTAAAGGGGCTCGTTCCTGCTCCCCTTTGGCAACATTCCTTTCCCTGTTGTCAGCATTTGGTCTTTGGGCTTAAATAAACTTCTGAGTCACACAATGGTGATTTAGCTTTGATGCACTGATGCACAGAGGACAATTCAGTTCCTATTATAGAATTGGTATCCCTTGGTGGAAGCTGCAGAATTACTTATGCTTTCTTGACTGAATTTTTATGCTTTAAAAGTTAACCACTTTCTTCAGCAATTCTGTTTATTAATGTTTGGGATCTTTTTAGCTACATGGGCTTATAAGGGAAAATACAAGATGGTAAATGATGAGTTTTAATTGAACAAAATGAAACTAATCCTGGCATTGACTTTCACTTGTGGCATCCAAACTAACCATCAAGACCAACCTTTGTTAAAGAAGAAGGAGACATATTCTTTTATAATTTCCTGCAGAAAATTCCTATAGTGTTCCTAGTATTTAATATCTGGGAATAGTTTACTTAAATAGGTTTATATAGGGAAACTGGAAAAGTATCATTCTGCTATTTTCAAACATTTGGAATTTTTGTTTAAGATCTTTACTGAAAGACAGTTTTTGTTCCATTTTATTTCCTACTACAGAACTAAGCCAGAAACAGAAGTTACCCTTTAGCTTGCTACGATATGAAAGGCCACAATCTATACTTAAACACACATTTTGGGTCTACCAGCCCTCCTCACAAGAAACTGCTGTCAGCGATGTCCCTCATGGCCCCTGCCTTATCCCTGTTTGGGGATGAGAGCTGGTGTGGTACTTGAGGCCATTTGCAGCACAGCCCCATCCTGTCACCACAGCTGTAGGACCGCTGCTTATATGCTACTTCTGGAATGTCTGTGATGGACCAGCAGAGAAAATTGTTTGCTTAGTCATAGATGAAACACTGAATATAGCTCAGATATAACTTTAGTTTAAATACAGATTCTAAACTGTTTTCCCTTTACATAGCTGTGACTAGCTTAAGAAATGACGTGTCATGTTAAAAGTGTACACAGGAACATGCTGCCACAGAGAAGTGACAAGGTGAAGAACAGATTGTTTTAAGCAAACCTTATGAGTCTTCTGAAGCCCAGTGGGTTTCCATTGGAAAAAAAGTTTTGAATAGAAACAAATAACATTCTAAGCATCATTTCCTCAATCATTCTCTTTATTTTTTTCCCTCCCCAGCTAAAAGCATAGCTTACGATTTGAAATGTGGTACGTGCATACATAAATGGTATGTATGTGTAAACATACCACCCGGACTAGGAATTATAAACATTTAGCTATTAACCATTCAACTACATCATCTTTTCTTGTCGGTGCCTTTTGAGGTTACTCTTTGAAATTCAGAGGATCTGACAAATGTGGGCATTGTGGGTCCATTTCAGGAAAAAATGCCTCTGACATATGTGTGCTTGTACACTTCTTAACACAACGTGGGAAGATGAAAGCAAGGGTAACAATAAATAAAGCATCTTTTCTTCTTTAACTGCAGAGTATATGGTCTCATAACAGTTGTTTCTAAATATTGCAGTTGATCCATGGTGGCATGCTAAAAATCTCACAGAGGAGCACACCCCTCCACAGGTTTCTTTAGGCTTCTGAGGGGCAAAGCTGCGTTGTATAACACAAGCAGTATTTTCATGGTTTAAAAGGCAAGATTTTTCTCCTTGTGGTCACATTTATTTCCCTTGAACTTGTTTTTATTTGCAACACAATGCAGACTTCACTGCAGAGTGGAGCTGATTTGTGAGGTGTGCAATAGAAAATAAGTTACTGTTGAAGGACAGGGAACATTTTATGTTTGGAGGCAAGTGTTTGTGCTGTGGCCTGCCACCCTTGGGGTGCTGCTTCTTTTCTGTTATCAGGGCACAGAAATGTGCAGAGATATCACAGTGGAGAATAAACATCAAGGACTTCTGGGCTCTGCTGCAACCTGTGGCAAGTAGGTGGAATCTCTGAGGTTGGGTGAGGAGTTTTGTGTTGGAGCTGAGTCACGTGGATCATAGAATCGCAGAATCACAGAATCATTAAGGTGGGAAAAGACCTCGAAGATCATCTACTTCAACTCTCAGCCCATCACCACCATGTCCGCAAAACAATGTTTCTGTACGCTGGTCATCATGTGCCAGTGTGTAAAACAGTGAGCTGCAGACTATGAGACTAGGAGACTACAGACTATAAGCAGATTCAAGCTGGCAGAGGTATGTCTGTGCAGGCTATGCTCTTCCTGGCAGGTGCTGGCCTCTGCATGGGTGCTTCATGCTTGCTTAGGTGCTTCACCCAGGGTAAGAACTGTACCACAAGAAGATGTTAGGAGAAAAATCATGCTCGCTCCTACCCAGGTTCTCCTCCTGCCGCTCTGTTTGGCTGGCACAGAAGTTTGGCTGTTTTCATTTCTGGGTTCGAGACTATCTGGCATGAAGGAACTAACACTCTCGTTTGATATGGGGATCTGGGCTCAGGCCTCCGTGTCAATCATGTCCAGTTTGTGGCAGCTCCATGCATACTAGTGAGGTTTGGCTCTGAGCACTGCATGAGGTGTGAGGCTGATTTTCTCTGCCTTGGATGTTTCTCAGAGTATTAAATTCCTTTGCCGTTCTCTTGCTCTGAAATCACCCTTCCTGAATCAGCTCTTGAATGCCTTCAGGACCTGGCATATTTGCTACCATGCTGTTCTTGCACACCATCTTATTTATCCATGGCAAAGATAGGGGCTGTTTGATTTTGTGGTTGGGGAAGGTTGCTGTGGGAGGTGCGCCAAGATGTGTGGAAACAAATTTAGGATCTAGCTCTGAGGAAACTAAGGAGGGGAGGAGATAAGCAAAGAGTGTGAAGTGGAGGTCCTGATTAAGTAAAAGTGTTCCCAGAGCCTAGATTAGACATGAGTGATCACAGAGGCAGAATATTTGGAAAATATGAGAAATTATCATTTTTTATTCTTCTAAAAAAGGATAGTGATTGTACAGCTATAAGACAGGCCCTCCCCTTAAAAGATGTGGAGCTGTTCGAGTGGGTCCAGGGGAGGCCACAAAGATATCAGACTGCTGCAGCACCCCTCCTGTGGAGATAGGCTGAGGGAGCTGGGCTTGTTCAACCTGGAGAAGACTTTGGAGAGACTACATTGCAACATTCCAGTGCTTGAATGGAGCTTACATACAGGAGGGAGACATGGTCTGATAGTGATAGGACAAGGGGGAAAGGTTTTAAACTAAAATGGGAATCAAACACAGACTAGAAACAGATATGATGGCATCATGTTTACACTAAAGCAATACTTCGCCTGAAGGATTAGTAGCAGGGTTTCTCATCGATATGTTTTAAAGCAGTACATTAATTGACTTGTTTGTTCATCTGACCTAACTGAACAACAACAACGAAAGAAAGTAAAGCCAGTTTGTATTTATCAGAAACAATAAGTATTTAGTTTTCTTTGGAAACAGAAAACAGAAGGAAATCACTCATGTAGGATCAAAATATGTCTTTATATCTTTAAACAGCACATTTTGTACAGTGTTTTGAGTTTGGGGTTAAAGGGTAAAAATGAAAATAATTTTCATATTCTATATAAAATATGGCATGGTTTTGCACTTCTGAAATGGAAAGGCTGAGGTAAATTGTTCAGATTTTTTTCCTAGTTCTTGTCAGGCCCTTTTACTGTTTTATTTTGCTTGCATTATATGCAGATATTCCTGAAAAAATATTTTCAGAAAACTAACCATTCTTTGCAAAACAAACTCACCTAACTCCTTCAGTAGAACACTGCAGCTGCCTGTCCTCTCCAGCTTATTCTCCTGTTAGACAGCCTGACTCGTGAACAATGCCATATCCTTCACTCTGACCGTGTGCTTGAGAGGGGGCTGCAGATTTAAATCAGGCAATTTAATGTTTCCAATTATAGGAAATGTATTTGGAAGGATGCCAGAATGCTGAATAGGTTGATGAAAAAGAAAGCTTCTTTGTTTCAATTATTTCTTACTGCACTACATGCTTCCCCTTCCACCACTTAATTAGAGATGAGAACTCTGCAGGAGATCCTGTTCTTTATTAATGTATTTTAAAATTATTAACTGTACTTGTAACTGCAGTACTAAAGCTTGAATTCAAAGGCAAGACCTGAATGAGTGAGAAAAGGCAGACCAGTGAGTTATGTCACTAACCTGGGACTGGAGTGCTCTTTTTGACAAAGCCTTCTTGTGCCATCACTCACTTGGATCCAGGTGATCAGAGGTGTTTCATTTTACTCCTGTGGAAAATCATGCAAGTTAGTAACCTTGAGCCTCGTCTCTTCCTGTGAAAATTTTTCCTTTAGGCAGTTTATGAGGATAACTATCCAAACAAGTGACTATTTAGAAAGTCCTGCAAGAAATGTAATATGTGTACTTAGGTATTCATCAACACACTTTGTTTCCCTTCGTCATACCTTGTAGGAATGGTCTTAACTTTTCTCCCTGTTAGAAATCAAGCCTATGGCCAAATGTCAATCAAACACCCTCCTGCTCCAGATAGATGGAATAGGATATACTCTTTTCTGTGACTACTATGTTCTTCCTGATGTGGGAGTCAATGGGAATGGTAACTGGAAGAGATCAGTCCAGTCAATCTAATTCTAAGTAAAAAGAAGCTTTATGAGCTAATGCAGGAGAGGATTTTGCTACTCCCTAAAGGATAAAGGAGTTTAACATGTCACAGCTTCTTGTAGCAACTAGTTGATGACATTAGAAGCTTAATGCTTGTTTGGATTTTGACAACAAAATGTAGGTTAGATAAGACAAAGAACCCACAGCAAAACTTAGAAACCAATTAGTCAGCATTATAACAAATCATTCCACAGGTAAAGACATGAGTAAAAATGTTTATGTTGGGGATTTATCTAGCTCTTTAAGCTATCTTGTTTCTGGTTTAAAGTACTTGGGTTTACTTGCTGAAGTATTCTGTTTGCAACAGCATTGGTTTAAATACAATAGAACAACATGTTCAGTTGTTTGTTTGCATAATGATTTGTTGGATAGGTCCTCGCTCCTCACTATGCAATTTGGCAGGGATTATATGAGTTTAAGAGCTGTCTCTACGTAATTAGTTGTCAACTAATTTGTTTTAAGTTGGGGCCATGTGATGAAAATTGTCATTAGCGACAGTCACAGAAAAGTATATTCTACTGCTTGTCCTATCCCACTGCTAGCATTTGCATTTTTCCTTGAGCACATGCTAGTAGTTAGTATAAACCACAGCATTCTTATTATTCTGTGCTCTATATGTGTATTTTGCTGCACAGGATGCCTGTAACACAGCTGCCTCTTTGTGCTGCACTGCTTTGCATCGGAACAGACTGATTTCTTCTAGGAGAAAGCAGAGCCTTTATTGGCCATATAACAGCATTGAAAAGAATGGTGAGATGAAAGCTGATAGAGCTGGGCTGAACAAAGCTGTCCATGCCAACATGCTGGACTATTCCAGAGCTCATGGGCTTAGTTAAGGCTTAGGACATTTCTTTGTCATGCTCCAAAGCTTACTCAAAAAACTTCTATAAAGCACTGTCTCTTAACCATATTTGGCTTTGGAAGAAAGCTAGGAGTTATCTCTACAACATACTGCAGTTTCAGCCTTTTTCAGAGATGCTAGGACACTACAGAGCTCACAGCTCCTGAGGGTGCTCATCATCTTCAACATCAAGCTTATCCAAGTATGCCATTTATGCCAAAGAGCCAAGACTGAGATTCTCAAAGCAAATGGTGTTTTAGGTGTATTCAGTTTGTGTACCTGGGGTTGAATATAACACAGAATTCATTGGGGAGGAAGAAAAATTGAGATTTCACTTTCAAAAGCTAGTGGCTACAAAAGCAATATCAAAAGTCCAGAGAATGTCCCCAAGCACTGGACCTAACTTTCAATTAAATAATCATTATTATAAATTATTATCCTGCTCACTTTTGTTTACATGCAACAATTGTGTTTCATTATTTTTGCTAACTATCCAGTAGTTACAAGGAGTCATTTATGACCACTTAACAGCCAGACCCTGAATATTTGTAGTGTAATTAGCCTGAAACAGTCTTGAATAATGTCCTGTTTACAACTCAAGTAATAAACCAAGAGCACCAGGGGACAGAAAGGCTAATTAAGGGGGACAATTGGAGAAACAATACAGCATTGGATGGCTGGAAACATGCTGTTATTGTTCTTGTATGGGGTAGACTTGTACAAAAAGTGATTAAACCTCAAAAGTATTTGGTGTTGGTGGCTGTTTTTTTCTTTTTTCTTTTTTTTTTTTCACTTCTATTTGGACACACTGGGCCTGATTCTCATTTACAGCCAGACTTCTTTACACTTCCAGTGGCTGTACAAAAAGTCTTTAGTTGGATATTTACTGCCAAAGTGGTCTAAAGAGGGCTTAGCATAAAAGAGCAGTAAAACTTAGACTGAACAAAAAGGTTAATAGGAACAGCTTTCCTGCCCCTAAGTGCTCAATATTTTATAAATGCCATGGGATCTCAGGGAATTAATATCATTGTTATATAATGAACACAGACGGACTGTATCCAGATGTGTTGTGCAACTGCTGCTAACATCTAAAACCTCCTGAGTTCTGCCTCAGTTTTCAGTCGTGTTGGAGTGCTTGGTCACCTCTCATAAACTGATTTAGATAGCAGTAATAGAGTGCTCTTACCATGCTTCAAAAATCTGCTTTTTGTTGGGAAAACTATTCACTGAGTGTGTGCCAAATGTGTATTCATTAAGAACATTGTTTTGCAGTTCTGTGTGCGGACTCACAATGAGACATGAAGGATAAAATGTTTTAAGACTTCTGCCACCAAGTTCTGAGTCTCGTTTTCAAGTTTTCCTCTAGCAGCTAGAAAACCATAACTAATTTGTGTCTAATTTTGTACATGAGACCTGAGCTCCCACCTCCTTCATGGCAGTGCACACTGCATGGTGCCATGGCTCCCAGCTCCTCACCTGGGCATTTTAGGAATGTCTGTGCACCATCTTTGTACTCTGGGTAGCAGGCATAGTCAGTGTGGCAGCACTCCTGGCTTGACTCTGCAATCAATAAAGTCACAACAGATACATTTTTAACAGGACTGTCCCTATCTATGTGGTTTGGTATTTTGGGTCATGTCTGACAATTCCCTTGCAGCGCAGACCTTAATCGTGATATCTGTTATTTTCCTTATTTTAACCAGGGTGGAACCATGTGGAAGATGGGCTACGTAAGTTCCACTCTTCTGCAGGTCAGTTTAAAATCACGTATATACCTGGTAGTTTGTTTCTAACATAACTCCATTGAGGCTAGAACAGATAATAGCTAGAGAAAATCCAAATTAAGAACTTTCTGAGATTTATTTATATCTCTTTCAATTCAGTAAACAACTGAGGGAATAATATGACAAATGTTGCTTTGCTTGAGTTGCAGAGTGTCATATTAGACAGCATCATTCAGGATATTCTAAGAGGCTGGAGACGTGTGAGGGAAAGGTCTTTGAAAGTTTTCAAGTATCCAGGTACCAAAATACTGCAGTTAAAGTGAGTTGGGACACATGTAGGAGTATAAAAGTGAGTGCAAATATATAAAGGGCACCAAACCTTCAGTCAGTGTTGTTCAGCACATTAACTAGGGACTAGGCACTAATACTGTGAAGTTTGGATAGCAAAAAAAAGATGAAAAAATCAGATGAGATTTCTGAAATAGCCTGATTATCGAAGCTACTGGAAGCCATGGCTGAACTAATGGGAGATTAGATTTAAAATATGGAGTATTATATAGGAAGCAGTCGTATGAAAAGACATTTGTAAGGAATGATCAGACACAAATTGGCTATAAATTCTCAGTACATTTTTTTCCCCTAATATATCAATTCTCTTTTAAGCAAGTTATATATAGGGAAATTATTTCATAAAGAACAAGAAGAGTCACATTATCTCTTCGTATTTTAACAGTAGCAATTGTATACTTTTAAAAAGGATGTTAAAATGGTAGAAAGTTAAAATGAGAAAGGGAAGCCGGGAAGTGATTCGTGTTCTGAGGAAAATGGATTGCAGACTTTATACATTGCTTGCAATGGATCTAATTCTCAAAGTCTGTCCTGTCTTTGGATCTAGGGATCATCTTAAAATATTTATTGGTCTCACAGTTTGAATTTCAGACTTGTCAGCAGAACAATTGTGGGCTTTATTCAAACTCACTCATGAGTAAGGTAGCTTGTTAAAAATGATTCCCATCCTACATTCTTCTGTTTGTTTTCAATATCGAAGTGATTAAGAGGCTGATTAAATAGGAGAGATTGTTATGGGAAAAGCATCTCTATAGATGCTGGCAAATTGCCTCTATGTGAGCAGCACTAAATAGCTTTTTTTAAAGAAATCCTGTAGGAGCTGTGCCTTAGGAAGGCTCATGATAAACAGCAGAGGAACAACACTTTAGAATGCATTTAAGATTAGAGTAATCCACAAGAAGTGAGGTGAAATGCTTACAGTACCAAGATTTGATGGATAGCTGGCAAAACTTCACAGGCACTGTATTTTAATCCTATAAATTAGGGGAGGATTTTATTGCAGGTTAGATTTATGAATGTAATATTTATGTCAGATAGAGGGGAAAGAATAAAGATAGATTTCTAAAACTTTGTTTAATGTATTTCTTGTAAAAATGTTTTTACCATGTATGAGACAGCTGTCCAAATCAATAGTGCATTTATTTTCAGATTTGGGTCAGGACACTTGTATTTTCTTCACTTTTGTTAATTACATTCATTTTCTTGTTTCTATAAACCCATGGGAGAGGGGTTTTTAGAGACTCTTCTGTTCAAACAAACATCTAAGCTTATTCAGGTGAACTTCGCACAGTTCTTTGCAGCTCAGGCTTTCCAGGGTATCAATGTGTGGAACCACTATTGAATCACAGTGTTTATAAAGAGGTATTAGATGTTCAGGAAATAAGAGATAGTCTCCAGATGTTTTCACCTTGAAATCACCCTGGAAAATTCAAATTTTGAGTCACAGAGAAAAGTGATGACATTTAATTCCCTTGTGTACTCCAAGACTGGATTTCAACCACAGTGTCTCTGGATCTTGAAACATGAGCATTTGATGACTGCGTTGCAACATCTGTATGCTCGTTAGATTCCTCTACTCTCTTGAAGAAAATAAGAGAACAAGTCTCTAAAATGTGTAAGATGTAGCTATACTGTCTAAATGCTCAGGGAAGACAAAAGTGCTGCACTGTCTTTAGGCCCTTAGTCCAGAGAAGAACTATTCAACTGCTTTGGTCTTTGGGGATGCTAACTGAGGCAGTCTCAGTCTTAGGAGGCCATCCCCACTGGCATTTCTCATCATGACAGGGACTACAATGTGAGAGGGGAGCCAAGGAGATTGAGATCCTTCCCTCTGAAGGTCAGTTCCTCTACCTGACCTTGTTTAGTGGAGGCAGATGCAGGGACTAATGGCACTTATGACCCAGAACTGACAGTTACTGGTTGTGCGCATGGGAAACTGTTGTGTGCTCCACAGTGGCTGTTGAGTTTCCATGAACAATCCATTGAGATGCAGCCTCAGGCCTGCTACCGTTGTTTATCTCATATTCTTCAGGCATCTAAAGACAGTGCTACTCTTCTGCACCCGAAAGAGCTTGTCTTTTCTTTCTTCTTAAGGCACCCAGGAAACAAAGAGATTGTGATAGCAGTGCCATTGCCTCTTTGGCATTTCTTGTTGCAGCAGGTTTCCCTGCTTTGTTCCCTTTTCTCTGGTAGCAGCAGGGGATGCCTGCAGATTTCACCAGGGAAAATCTGGCCTTTAAGGGGCTGTGTCATGCAATCATGTAGTACATCACCCATAAAGACATTTATGATTCATGTCAGTACAGCGGATAGCAGTGTAGGTATAATTAGGCCAGTAAGAGAAGATCCACCTGGGGTGTGGAGGATTGTCTAATGCTGCCAGTTCCAAGGGGTTGCAATGACGTACTAATCCAGGTCCAGACATGCCTTAATCAGCTCTATCTTTATTATATGGCAAACAAACTCTCACGCTAAAGCAGCGAAAAAACATGTAAGTAAGCAAGCCCTTTGGCCTGCTGCAGAGATCTCTCTATCCCCTCTGGGAAGTAAGCAGAAATACAGGTGAGGACCTAGAAGATACATTTACAGATATTCTCCTGTGTTCCCTTTGCAGTGCACATGGAGCCAACTGGGACGGCTCTCTCATTGTCAAACAGACCAGTCAGTATTGGAAAAAGGGCTCTCTTGGAAAGTCAAGCCCTTTGCTAGAAGCTTCCATGTCCAACCATCCTCCACTTCCTCCCTTCCCTAAAGCCTAGATGCAAGAGAGGTAGCAGCTCTATAGCCATGTCAGGCTGTAGCACATGACAATATTCACTGGTTAACCAGTTTGGTTCTTATTCTGACTTTTTCTGGAGGCGGCTCTCTAGGCTTGTAAATTTGGCTGTGAATGAGGATAGTGGCCACAGAAGAGTTCTGCCATCACAAGCAGGATAGTTGGAGCCAAAAAGTACTTATCTGAGCAGTTGTCACCTCAGCCACAGTTTTCAACGTTGACACATGCACAGTCACAGGAGGGAAGCCTGTATAATGGCAGAAGTTGGCAGCAATGCTGAATCAGCACGTAGCAACCTCTTCCTATGAAGGTCATTCTTAAAGTTGAAATAGCCATGGCTGAATTAAGCCATGGCTGGAGTTGAAGAACTGGAGCCTCTCCAGAGACTGAGTGCTCCTCAGGGTCTGGGAAAGTACCATGTACTGATGACACACTGTGAAGATTTAGTGATTTGAGAAGGCAGTGTGTTTGTGGCACATTTGCATTGGTGGGCAGTGAGGGAGCTCTTAGATGTAGTGACTGCAGGTGTGGAAGAAGTGAAGGGGAGAGGAGGAGAAGGAAAAAAAAACAAAAAAACAAAACAAAACAAAAAAAAACAACAAGGTGTTTTATTAGTTTCAGCTGTGGGCAAAGTGTTCCTGTGCTTTTTTCCTTCTTCTAAATGATCATCAAATTCCCATGTTTCCTAGCAGTGTTCTTCTTGTAATGTTTTCTTGCACTCTGCTGAACATGATATATTTCAGATGGGGAAGAGAGTAGTTTACCTAAGAAGGACCTCTTACCACTTCGGACTTATCTCTGCAAGTTACTGACATCGCTTCTTAAGGTGGGATGCTTTGGTGGGTACTGCCCTAGAAAGTAATAATATGGTACTATTTATTTCTTGGACTTTATTGGTCACTGCCTTTCTCTGTAAGTGGAAATGGTGAGGAACTAATGACTTCTGTAGAACTTCTGTTTTTTAACCTGCTTTTCACACAGCGTGATGCTGTGTAATGGTAGACCTCTCCTATAGCTCCTCGTAAACCTAAATGCTTTTCATCTTGAAAAGCTCAAAAATGACTGATCCCTCCTGGAAAACCTGACTGCAATCTCTGAGAGCTTACAGTCTGAACAAACAAACTGTAGATAAGGTGGGAGAACAGGGACATAACACTAAAGAAGTGCCATTTATTATGATAAATGTTTTAGCAGTGATTTAAGGTATTGAAGTATTATCATACAAATAAACGTTTGATGAAAGCAGAAAGAGAAGTGCCAGAGGTAATAAAGATTTATGGATTCCTGGTTGAGCCACAAGAATTAGACTAGGGTGGGGGTGAAAAAACAAGCTTGTTGAAGTGAAGATCACTTTTGAAAAGACCTGAAAGGGAACTAACACCTGCATAAGTGAAGGGAAACACCAGCTGTTGAGGATAGAAAGGTTCTCTTGCTTAAAGCCATTATTTTTCTAATCAGAATAAATTAGGTATCAGAAAAAGCCAGCTGTTATCCCATTTGATTTGTTGACATCAAAATTGTACTGATGGTGGGGATACTGACCGTGAAAGAAACACAAAACTGAGAAACAGAACTGTAATGCTAAGAAATCACTAAAGTACTGGAAGCACATAAGAAATTGTAGCTCAGACTAAGGTCTTGTAAGTATTGCAATATTTTCACACAGATAATGAGTCATGAAAAGAGAAGGAAAAAAAGCAAAGGTGTAAATATTATTCTGAAAATGGAAAATAGACACGGAAGAGCCATCATACTAATCAAAGTAGATACAGTTACACTGAAGAGAAAAGGCCAGGAGAAGAAAACATAATTTAGCAATACAAAAAAATCAATTACAAAAATGAGGACTTTTCTGCCAGAGTACATAACTAGCATGGTGAATTGCAAATGTGAAAAAATAAAACTGGTCTTCAAGATAGCTGCTACCTGTCTGCATGCTGATTACCAGATGCTACCAGAGCGTGCTGATTACATATTTGGTATAACAACTAAGTTAAATTGATGCACTGTATGAAAATTATTCCGGGTAATTCCTTCAGGGTGAATATTTTTCACTTTGCAACTACACAAATCATCCAAGCTTGGCATCATCCATGCTCTCCACCATCATCCATTAAAGGCGATATCAACCACTCACAGACGTGACCCTCATCCACACAGGATTATTTGAATTCATACACAGAGACTATGTCAGTAAGTATAAACATTAGACATGTTAATCACATTTGCTTGAGAGGGGTGTAATAAAGTGTAATAATGTATTTAAGGAAGGTGAATATAAGAAAAATCTCTGTGGAAAGGCGTGATACATATTGTGCACCTCTGCAGAGGAGCCTGTGATTATGACTGATTCTTGCAGGCGTGACTTAAATGATCACATTAGTGCTATGTACAGGCAGAGACATAACAGTTAACTGTCAGTACTGACTGCGAGGGTTGTGCAAACCTGGCTGCAGCTCCAGTGGTGGCATGGAGAACCAGACTGTGCTGTGCCCTCTAGCTAAGATAATGCTTCACTTCATATTGGAAATTAAAGCTTTTTTTTGGAGCAGAGGATTAAGTGTCTTACTGTTTTACTCCTTGATTACTGCTCAGATGGATAGTGAGGTATTTCAGATTGTTCCCAAAATGTTATCTACCATTTATCAAAGGTTTTCATCATTTATCATTGAGAAGCTGTTTCAGGGTCACAAGCATACAGTATCTTTATGACAATTCCAAGAACAACCCACCTGTTCAGCTCAGCGATATTAGTTTTAGTACCCGTTTCACTCAGTGACACAGTAAATATGAAGAAACAGATACAAACAGGATGTTATCAAGAATGGAAGGGACTTGACCTCCCCATCTCCCTAATTCCTGGAAATCTTTTTCTGCCCCTGCAGAGTAGGTGAAAGAAAATACATAATACTGGTTAGGAGATGAGCTTCATAATGAAAAAGGGTATGCATATCCTCGGAGAAACAGCAATGAGAAGTAAAAATAGAGTCATGGTAGATGATGTTGAATGGCAGGAGGCCATGTACCATTTCATTTAATCAGCCATGATACTTAGGCTTGAATGAGATGATAAGCATTAGCAGTAACATTCTTGACACAGATTTGGAAGAGTTCAGGAATCTTTGATATTTTCCTTGGCCCAGCCTGGGAGAAACTCTGGTTCAGCACTCCTGAAATGATCAGAGTTGTTTTCTGCATAGGAAACATACTAATTTACATAAACAAAACCAGAAATGCTTCAGGCTGTAGGCCAATCTTTTTCAAATTCAGATGCCTATAGTTATGCTACTCATTCTGAACTAAGATACTTAAATAGAAGTCAGTTCTTTGAATCACATATGTGCTAATCAGAAGCAGAGACAAGCCTAGAACTGGAATAATGCTCCAGGAAGTACGATGGAGACAAGTCTGGACAATTGATTAATGTGGAGAAGCTGACATACTGAAATGAGAACCAGACTTTTATAACACCTATTGCTAAAGCTTTTAAGCTTTGTAAACAGCTGAGGTTTTGTCTGAAGGGAAATTTGAGTTGAAATGTGTGCTAAATATCAGCTACACTTATTTTCAACGGTCATCTATTCATGATATATTGCAACATGCATGATTTTTTTATTACACTGTTATTTTATGACAACTACATACTTTGTATGTTGCGCCATCATGTAATTTAATCATATAATAACTTCTAAATTATTTAGATTTATTAATTAAAAAATCTTAAAAACTGAATAAGATTCCATCATAGTGGGCAAGAATCAGCAAAAACTGTCTAGAATAGGACAGCAGAGCTTATCTCGTAAGCCTGATATTTTCTACTCTGTGTGAGGATCCTAATTTACAAGGTTGTTAAATATTGTGATTATATTCCCTTTTATATACGAAAGCTGAGCTTACCCTTTGAAATAGCCCATATTACAAAACAGTGGGACAATAACCAGCTTTCTTACATATGTCCTTCCTGAGATTGTCCCACTACACATGTGGAAAAGACCCATATATTGTTAACAAGATGAGTTCTGGTTCACATCCAGAAGTCATCCTGACTGCTGGAGTAACTCTGTATTGTTTCTTCACTTGTAGGGCCACAGTCACAATATTTAAGAGGCAAGGGATGCTGTGAAGATTTGTTCATGTCTTTATCCCACTTAGAACATGTGAAAAACTGTCACAAATGCAGAGTATTAAATAGACAAAAATAGCACTGGAGCTAGTAGTATTTATTCTCCTTTACCCGTGCCTGTGAAAAATAGATTGGAAACATCAGGAAAATGGCTGTAGCATTGATTGAAGTTTATCTTATAAACCATGGGCTCCAAAAACCATGTAAAAACTGGAACTTTTCCATGGATGTGCAGCATTGACCTGTTAATGGTAATCATTTTTGCTTTTTTTCAAACTGTGCCCATGGGTCAGGGCACGGCCTGTGCCAAGGCCACATCCACTTCCCAGTCATCTTTGGAAGTAGCTGCCACAGCCAGACAGGCATAAGGATTGGTCATTAATGCACCATGGTCATTAGTTGGATTCAACAGTACTGTAGTAGTGAGGCTGGCCTTACTCTCCATCCTGGTCAGTGTAGATAATTCTTAGAGGAAAGACATCTCTCAAGTGCACTGAGCTTCTTCCGATGACTGGGGAGTGTTAGAAAGGCAGATGATGTTGGTGGCTACAGATGTACTCATAATATAGCCTTTCTTGACACTTTGAAAAAGGGCTGGCCTACCTTGTTCTACATTCAAATTAGTTTTGATGTAATGTAGAAACACCCTTCTGAAAAAGTCCAGCCAAAAATAGTCATGCATCTGTGACCTTCTTTTTAATTCCCAGTTAGTCTTCATTGTTGGGCTGACCCAATCATGCCTACTGGCTTCTTAAATTAGCTTTGTGGATCTAAAAGATGTTGTGCTTGTTTCAAGAGCATTTTTAATTGAGCTAAGTTATAATTACCTGATGTAAAACTCTCAGGTAGAAAGGGATATAAATTCATTGGTATGTATGCATCTGAAGGCATGCAACATGGACCTATGAATTTGTCAACTTCAAGAAGAATCACTTTACTTATGCTGTTAATTGCATATAATTAGGATTTAAAATGTATGCAGATGAAAAAGCAAATAAGCTAGGAGCTCAGCTCAGATTGAAATTACTCATCTTTCTCAATTATTTTCACAGCAATCATCAATTGTCGAGGGCTGCTTTATTTTTTTATTTAAATGTTCACTCAGATCTGAAAATTATTTTAATTAGATTGGATTATGGCAACACATCTGCCTCAGTGCGGTCTCACCCATGCAGAACCAATTAGTGCATCATTCCAGCACAACTAGTGAGACCAAGAGAAGGGTGTGGATGAGTGAAGAGAGGAGAAAAAGGGAAAGCAGATGTGATTCAAGAATTTTTTCCATCTGATTTTCAAAATAATTTCTCATTACGTGAGAATTCTGCTCCTACTGGCGTCAGTTGGAGCTCTGCCATAAATTGCAGTGGGAGTAGGGCTAGGTCAGTGCATGACCTTTTGAAACCACATCCTTATTTGTTACATAAATGAAAGCTCTATTAATTATTTATGCTCACTATGATAGTTTTTAAAATGGAAAACTTCCAGGGAATGTAGAACACCATTGATTTTGAGATGGATAACCCAATTCACAACATGGAGTTGCTCTTCTGGAGCATGGGATTTGTTCCTCTGCATATAGAACTGTGGGGCTGATGCCACATCATCAGATTTCTTCCCTCAGAGGGTTGAAAGAGCGCAAGTTCTACATCCTAAGACATGGTGAAGTCAGACTGGGTGAGAAAGGCATAAGAAAGTGAAAGCGTGTGCTGGTGGTTACCTGGATAGAGACTGTAAATCACCCTTGGCACCAGAAAACTTTGTTGAGCCATGCCAGGCCACACTTGAGAATGAGTGAGCTTTTCTTTCTCTCAGTTGTCATTGGCTCCATTGCTGGATGTCAGAGAGAAGATTTTGCCTTACTCTTTGCTTTCATTTTGTTCTTTGTGAGGGGAACATGACATTGCAGGAGAGGGAAAAAGAAGGAATGAAGTAGGTAAGAAAGACAGGTAACTCTCCTCACTTTCTTTGAGATATTGATATTTGGCAAGGGAGGATAGGATTGTTCAGAACTCTCTTTAATAAATTTTGCACCCAGTGATTTTATGGCTTTCTTCTCAAGTGTACAGTGTTGAACAAGAGATTCCACCATGAGTTCTGTGGTAGTGCATCTTCCAAAGCACATAATGAAGACCTGGCATGAAGGTTTGACTCAAACTTGCAGTCTGTGCATTTTCCTTTGAGTTGTTATGTATGATGGTAGGTAAACATGGAGGATGAATTACTATCTTTTGCTGATGCTTTACGTATACAGAACTTAGTACATATGTGTATACCCATGTATTTATGTATCCCTACAGATTTATACATATATATATAACTCCAGTGATCACTGGTGAATCTTTAGTGGCTGTTGCCCTGAACTTTCACATTTTATTATAACACTGTTTTCATGCAAATAAGTTTAAAATATTTGGGGAATTTTGCTGTATCATGATTTACTCAGTGAGATACAGCTTATGGAGTTTCTTATACTGATAATACTGAGGAGTGTTTCTTCAAATAAATAAGAAATAAGTAAGAGTTTAATTCACAGGAAAGACAGAAAATGAGAAAGTGTCTTGTATCATAAATGATATTCTATTACTAAGGGGGAGTAAAAAACCCAAACCATGTTATCCATGAACAAAATAGCTAAACAGAAATCTTATTAGCACTTGGTTTTCAAAAGCTCGAGAATACTGCAGAGATGGCAAGAATAACTTGAGCTAGGGGGAAAAAAAAAAAAAAAAAAAAAAAAAAAAGAAAAAAAAGAAAAAAAAGAAAGACCTTTAAATGTAACCTAAGACTCACTGAATTCAGTGAAATGATTGTCTGGGGCTTTAGCACAGTCTCTCATTTTGTCAGCCGACTCTTAAATACATGTAAAGAGTGTCCTGTAGTGAAAGCCCTGGGCAGAGATTCAGGATTTTGTATTCTCTGTTATACTGATCCTTGTTCTCAGAGGCAGTAGAAATTATTTAGTCCCACCATGGCCTAGTTCTCCTTCATTAATATGGACATCCTAATCTTCTCCACAGGTATATTTGTGACTTAGGTGGCATGTTTACCTTCCTGATGTGTTATCAGTCTCACTACCTGCTTTGCTGTTGGGCCGGCTTGTCTTGCATTTATGTTGCAAAAAAGAAAAGGCTGTCATTTCAAAACAGTTCTCTATTGTTACACTCATCTCTCCACCACTGGGCTCAGATCTCACCTTAAGAAATGGATAGTTTGTGTAATCTAGATGTTAAGTATGCTTTCTTTCCAGGCTGCACCCTACAGAGTCCTGTTATTCATCAAGCATCTCCTCTGGGCATCTTTCAGTCCATCCTCCTGAAGATATTCCACTTTACATGGGCAGATGTTATGTTTGGTAAAGAGAAACCATTTTTTGCCCTGCTGTAATTTCTGTCTTAAACAATGCTGCTTGCATTCTGGGTGTGCATACAATGAAAATTACAACAGAAACTATAAGACTGACTGCTATACCTGGTGGGTTTTTTTGGTGTTTTTTTTTCTTTTCCCCTGCAGTGGGTTTCATAACAGTGTATGTATGGAGCAGCAGGTGCCCACTGCTAGCTGTGCAGTTCTTCTGGAAGGTGTAGAGTGTCAGAGTAAGGAGCTCATCTCTGGCACAGAGAGGGCAATCCTCCTCGATGTTTCATTGGCAGTGATGGGCTGTCAAGAGCTTCATGGAGATGTAGCACAGAAACAAATTAGGCCATCACAATCCGTTTTGTATTGATTCACCTTCAAGCCCTGACAACAAGGGCGTGCCAGAGATGGGCAGGGCTGTGTTCATGCTGTTGTCAGCTTTGGGAGCTCTCTGATGAGGCTGAGTTTGTAGATAATTTGCAAACAAGATTTGCGGAGTTTGGATGCAGTGGTTTGTTCCATGTTCATGTCATCCTCTGGAGATATTTAAAATCCATGAATTGTGATGGTAGATGAACATCACTGTTTCTACTCTTTTTCTGGGTTGGGTATGTTTATGTTTGTGGGAGCACAGCAGAAAGTCTCATGCAGATGCTCACATACTTATGTCATTAAAAAAATATTTTGAATATGTCCTTGATTTTCTCTGTTGTTTTTTTTTTGTTTGTTTGTTTGTTTGCTTGCTTGTTTTTTCCTTAGGCAAGGTCCAATAGATTTTTGATTAGTTGTAAAAAATATATATATGTTAAAGAAAAAATATATTTTAAAGGAAATATATATATTTAAATATATATATTTAAATATATATATATTTTTTAAAGAGTAGAAGTGGAACATAATAAAAGGTAGAAGCTGTTGGAAGAAAGAAGCAACAGTGCATAATCACCTTCTGACCTTCTCATGGGGCTGTTTAATTAATTACAGCTTACCAGTTCATTTCTACTCAAAGATTTTCTTTTGTTAGCTCTAGGCAGGGTATGCACCCAAGCAGAAATTTTTGTGAAAGAGACCAAACTTGTAAACATCACTTCTGTCCTAACTGTTAGTGTTTGCATGATTATAAAACAACTTTAATTACAGGCAACTTTGAAAAGATATCATCAGTTCAACAGCAACTACTGAGTGCTGAGCAAGATGAAACTCAGTTCTTTGCAATTGAAACAAACAGGCAACCACAAGACACTAAGATTTTGAAACTTTCACTTTCACTTAGAAAGGAACTGCCAGAAAATCTGATACAAAAAACCATTTTCTGGTTCACTCGCCAAACCCAAAGGTTTTCAAGGTCCTAAGGATTAATAAGTGCTCAACATATTACACAAATAATACAAACCTAATCAAAAGCTGCAGGTGTTCCATGTTTTCCTTCAGTTTCCTTCAATAGGCCATAGAGTCTTGTCTCTAAGCTTTAATAGCCAAAATACTGGAACCACACTTTCTCTCTATTATTTATTACTCTCTGCTGTGGAACTACAGGTTTTCTATAGTGACAGACTGGGGCTCATGCTGCACTGAGCGCTACAAGAGCAGCAGACTCTTTCCATCCTATGAGTTTATTACATAAAGGTGACAGGAGGCAATGGATAAGGTCATCAGAAATGGGGGGCAAAAGAAGAAAGAAGATAAATGAGTCACAGTAAGATCATATAGGCAACTAACCAGACAGATGGGTGTACAGATGCAGTACAAATGCAGTGAGCATTGACAGCTGTGATTAAAATCAAGGATCAGTGATGTCACCTGGAAGCAAACAGAAAGAGCTACAGAATGGCTCAAATTTGCACTAGCTGACTTTTTCAGAAAAGATGCCAGCATGTGCTTCTGAGTGTGATGACTTCCACAGAGACATGAAGTGAGCAGGAAGCAAGTTGGATGTATTCTGTGTCATCCTCCTTAGAGCTTATTACTGCTAGTAAGGCCAGAGACCCCCTGAGGTAACTAGGGTTGCTGCTGATGTCAGTGAGGGCAAATCCTGCATGTGCTTATCTACTGGAGGCCAGAATTATCCCTTGATGTTAATACGGAGCATGAGGCATAGTTCTAAGTGTCTTTGGTAGAACTGAAAAAAAAAAAAATAAATAAAAAAATTGCTTTTAGGTCTTTAAAGATTGCTGATTCATTGGTAAAACTCCACTGACTTTTCACTAGGGAAACGTGTGATGCCTACAAGACTTACTTGGACCTTCTTTTTTTTTTCTTGAAATGCCCTATATAGTTGGCTATGTAACTGGCAGGAAGCTGAGAGCAAAGAAGTGGCATTGAAAATAATATGATATAATTAGAAATGAAGATAAATGCATGCTATATAGTGCTGAGTCAGTCAGTGTCAGTTATAAATTGAAAGCCTTTGAGTGAGACTGGATAAGCACTTTTTAGTCCTGTGTGGTGCCTCAATACTGGGTGATGTAACTGTTATTAACTGTTAGGCATATACCAACTCAATATACAAACTCAATACTTTTGAGTTTGAACTTTTCCTCCCTCTCATGTGTGCTTGAAACAAGCCTGTATTTCAGCTGAGCAGTATGGATTTGGTCTTTCTAGTGCCCAGGTAGAGGCTCCTGATGTACAAGACTAGCTCTTCTTGGGAGAAAGCAGGTTGCTTGGAGGTTTATCTGTGCTGGTCTGGGATACAGCCATTGCAGAGTGTGAGAATCTCTGTGACATCCTTGGATCAGTCCTCTGCCTCTTTTTGTTGTACTTCCCTATCCCTTTTTGTTTTCCTTTCTGGCAAGTAAGCTGTTCCTATTTTTGATTGGAGGAGAGTGGTGGTCACATAGTGACTGAACAATTCAGGAGAAGACAATCAAGCAAGAAAAGGGTTTGATACAGTGAAAAACATTTGCTTTCTGGAATAGTTCCAACAGATTTATTTTCCTCCCACATTGAATACTCTGCATTTTGAAGTGATGGCTTTGTGCGCAGGTGAGAGTACATACACATTATAGAACACAGAGGTTCAAATCAATCACTAGACTCAATCCATTTCTCAGTGGCATTATCCAGAGAATAAGCTTAGCTCACAGTATGCAGCAGACATACTGGCTATATGTTTGTGTTTCAGTAACAGCTGGAACAAATAAACCCACATATTGATCTCTCTAGCTCTCACTGATTTCCATCTCCATGCCATGAGACTGTATTCTTAATTGTGGGTCTATTGATTTTGTGGCAAATGCTCAGATGGCTTTTCTGAATACCAAAAATGAAGCCATTCTGGGATATGTTTGCTTTTTATTTCCTGTTTGGATTCAGTTTTCATCTCCGTAACAGCTACCTCTGCTGATAATATACCAGTCTCAGCTGCATTAAAGGACTGACGTGAAAGGAACTCTTAATGTACTGTTTACCAAGATCATTGTTTTTCTTTAATAAGTTTTTCCTTTACAGCACAAATCTTACATAGCTCACCAGATTTATCCCTCTTCAGTTAGCAATCAAGCCTCTCCATATGCATGAGTGTTGAAAATCAATACCCACCGAGCCAAATGCTCTTTATAATGATAAGAATAAAGCAGGAAAAAATAGCTGTAGGAATTCATTTTAAAATATTAATATGAAAATGGGAAGAGGGATATAACAGCAAAGTAGCAAGCAGCCTGTGTGATAAGACTCAGCTAAACTCACTCCGAAGGATTTGCATCCTGGACTAGCCCACTGCATGTAGGAGAAGGGCGTACGGGGACATGCTGAAGAAATCTGCCCCTATTTGCACAAATAAGACTCACTGCAGCCCTCAGTTGTTCCTGTGATTCAGTTGTACCTGCCACTAAACCTCTTCTACGTACAAAAGTCAGCAACACCTTCCTTTCCAAAATGTGTATCCCAGGGCTTATGTGTGCTAAACAGAAGTCTGATTCAGGAACTTATGAGAAAGATTCTGTAGTCTTCAGAAACATGTATTTATTTCAGAGTTTTATTTTCCAGGTAATAGATATAAAATTGCCAGTGTTTCTGACTCTGTGTTCTTTAGAGTCAAGTTCCAACTGTGTAACTAGGAAGCATTTCATCTCTCCCATCAGAAATGCAAAAATTAATTTCTCTGAAAGGTTTGAATCTTGTTCTGATTAGTGCCTTGGGCTTTCTTATATTAAATGCTGCAATCTCTTTGATTAACTCTCTCTAACTCTCTCTGATATGAGTGATGACAAAGCAGAGTGATGGCCTACCTTTCAGAATGAGGAGATAATGGATAACCCTTGCAACTGATGAAACTGCTATGCTTGATGATATCTGGTCAAGAAAGCTGGTCCTCTCAACTTTCCTTGTGCTTTTACTATATAGAATGAGACAAATCATATATGGCATGGAAGTATATTGGTCAGATCTGTTGAACAGTTAACCTTTGCCAGTGAACTCCCTATTTTTTCTGAATTCAGAGCCATTAAAGAGAAGTAAACAAGCAGATGTTCAAAGGCGTTCCTCCCCTCTCTGTGGCTCTTCCCATGTTGTTCCCAACTGGAGATGAAAAGGAGAGGGCCAAGATAGCTCTGTCCCAACATGTATTACAGCTAATGAAATAATTATCTTACAATGTAGCTTAGTATGGAGTAATTGTAAAAGAAAGCTTCTTGGCAGCGTGTCTCTGGGTGAGTTGCTTTTGTGATGTTTTCACTCCTTCACCCAGGGAGAAGCTCAGCATGAGGGATGAGATTATGAAACGCTGCATGTTTTGGAAGTCCCGTCACTCGGCTTTGCTCAAGGTGGTGCTAGCCTGTGCTTTCTAAGCCTGTGGATTCTCTCACAAATTGGCAAAATTTTAGGAGTAGCCAGTGCTTCATGTCCTTCAGCAGGGATGCTTAGTTTGTCTTGTACAGAGCATCTCCAAAACCAGCACTGTTTTTTGCACTCTCTGAGTGCCTAAGATAAAGACTGAGCCATTCTCTTGCTCACCTTAAAAATCAGTTGCTCCAGAGGAAGGCAGAGAATTAATGGGAAGGCTGTGAAAGGAACCCTATGCAAGCCTTGCCAGCACATTGTACACTTTCTTTTGGAACTGAAAACCAGCAGGCTCCAGGCACAATAACATCAAATTGGAAAGAAAATGCTAGTAAGCAGCCTAAACATCACATAACGTTCATCAGTCCCATGTACCTATCCTCTTTTTTGTGTAACTAATGGGCTCCTCTAGGCCAGTTTTCCTGAGGTTTAGTAATAGTAGTGGGGTGAGAGTGTCCTCATCTTACTGAAGGCTCCATGAAAGCACTTTAATAATGATGAAGAGTGAGCTGAGCAGGAATTAATGTGCTTTTAGTTTATGAATTCTGGAAGACTTAAAAATTACAGCACCATAAGCCAGGCAAACTGCTAATTAGACATGCAAATCCCTTGGAAAATGATATAAAAGTACAGGATATTTTGCAAACACTGCGACTCTTGTCCTCAAGAAGCTTGCAGCTGCAAATTGTGGGAAAAATGTTTTGCAACTCCAGGCAAAGAATCGGCCCTTAGAAGTGGAAGACAATAATCACTGAGGGAGGAAAGATTAACGTATCAGATCAATTGAGATCAATCAGAAACACAGACTTCCAAATTTCCTTATGTATTTTTTCTGAACAGAAGTGTCATTGAAGCAAAAATTTATGAACCTGCAGATAACTTGGCCCTGATTAGTCTGTCTGTTCATCTCTGCCTCAATGCACAGCTTTGTAATATATAAACTTTTCTTTAGAGGACAAAAAATTAAAGATTAGATCTGTGAGATGCATGGTCTAGGTTTTGTCTACACAGAATTCTTCCACCTATATCCAACTGTTCATACACTTTTTCCAAAACAGTTCCAGATACAGTCACTTAACTCTGAGCTAGCTGAAAATGATGTAGTTATTTAAAATCAATTATTTTTTTTCCATGCAGGACATGTCTGATTTTCATGAGGCTTGTCTGCTCACTCATATGGCCTTCCTGTCCAAAGATCTGTCAAATCTCTGTGCCACAACTTTTGAATTTGTTGTCCCACTACAGAGGACGTCTCCTCTTCCCACAGATTTTATTAGAAACAGAAGCTTTATGAAGCAGTTCCCCAGCAAGAATTCACTTGTCCTCGCAGGTCTTTGTCAACAGTGGTGCTCCCATATTCCCACATCATGGCTTTTGGAAGAGACTTTCTGGGAGAACCCCAGCTGGATGCAGGCTGCTGGGTGGACCTGGATGAGAGGCTGTGGCTGCTCAGGTGCTTGCAGAGAGCGGAAGGCTGCAGGACATGGGTCATTGATAACCCAACTGATCAACTGATGGTTTGTCTTCAGAAAAAGCAATTCTTTTTGCGTGTCACCACTGTGCATTATATTCCATACAAAGACCATTATAAAGCTTTTTTTTTTTTTTAAACACATAAAATTACATATCCAGATTTGTTAAAATTCCAACTTATAAGGCATAACTGATGTGCAAGTGGAAGTGAGGGGAAAGGGAGCAGGTCTCTGTCCTCCAGCCCCATGACAAGAGCAGGAACCAGGTTGGTTGGTGCTGTGGAGAAATTTCTTAGGCTGGCAAGTCAATATGCAATTCTGCTAGGAGAGCACACTGCACATCTCTCTGCAGCACCTGATATGGTTTAATCAAGCCAAAATACAGCGTTAGATGGGTCACTAGTCTTATTTAGTGTGACTGTTCCTGTCCCTCAGCTTTCTATATATCTACTCCATTAGTAGGTTTCAAGTACTCTGGAGACCAGGGCAGGTAGTGATGTACCAGGTTCAGTGTACCAAAAAAAAAAAAATCCCACATTCCTATGAAGAAAAGTGGGTGTATGAGGAAGCATCTGTGGTAGTTCTTTCCCCGTATGAAAATTTTAGAAGGTTGTGATTGTGTATTGGAACTTGAAAGCATGCTTTCTTAAAGAATGAAACTATTCATTACCTTCGTCACCCTCTCTCTCTTTTTTTCTTTTTTCTAAGTTGTAAAAGTATTTTTTTGTTGGTGGTGGTTTTTTGTTTATGTTTTTTTTTTTTTTTTAACATGAAAAGGCCTGGGGCTATTCTGAGCTGAAAAATATCGGTTGGTACAAATAAAAAAAGTCAAATCTTCCCTATACATTTGTTCTTTCCTACAAAGAAAAAAACTGTATCACCGATGAGTAATGAAAGATGAACCTGAAATTAATCAGCACATTTCTAGTGTAGACCCAGATGGGCCGGAAGATCAGTTTAACGTACCTGGCAATAAAAGTGCCATTGTCTCTGCACTCCAATATTGACACAGTATCATCTCCTTTATTCTTTCAAGTCCTGGAAATGCCAGCTTGAAAGTCAATGTTTAACAATGATTTTGTATAGATGTTCCCTGCCTTGGCTGAGCTTTGCTGCCTTCTCTTTTTCCAACCTGGATAGTTGCTGCTCAGGTGCTGGTGACCTTATTAAAAGGCCCCCAAGGAAATGCCAGCACCCAGACCAGTGCCATAGTTCCTTCAGTCAGTGTTCAGTGCCAATAAAAGAGCAATACTGCTTTGTGTTTCTAGATGCAAACATAAGAACTTAGTTTAAAATGTAATTAATTTCACACACATTTTCACTTCACCCATCCAGGTGACCAGCAAGCCAGCTGAGGGTCCGTGTGTGTGGCTGTCTGGCTTGTGAGAGAGTGACCAAGGTGGCTGAGTTGGCCATGGATTCAGAGCTGTAACTCCTGCCAGAGCCACACACGCAGCCTCGGGGCTGCATTTCCTGACAGCAGCCAGTTCTTTCAGCAAAGCTGGGTTTTTATGACAAGAGACTGTAAAAGCCTTGGATCATTATTCAGACAGGGAAGCTGGCCAATTTATCAGGTAATCGTTGTGTTCAGGCACAGCACTGCGGGAAAACAAATGAGGCAACCAAGTGAAAGGTCTGCCCTGTGCAATTACTCTGACAGCGAGTGATTGCTGCAAGGTGTCCCAAAGCAAAGGGAAGCTCATGCTTGTTTTTCCTTTGCCTTCCAATGAAAGCTGAGAAATTTATGCTGTGGTCAACTATAATCCCATACTCTGGCCAACACAGTGACTTCAGTCACTATTAATGCTGAAGGGCTGTGAAAATGATGACTTGCAGCCAAGCATCAATGCTGTAAACATGCAGTGCTGTGATTACACAGGTTCACAATCAGTTTAAGTATTAGGATCTGATGGTCCTTTTGAAACTAAACTGCACTATTAACAGGGCTGCAGCACATCTTATGAATATAGGCTGAAGGAGCTGGGCTTGTTCAGCCTGGAAAAGAGAGGGCTGTGGGAAGACCTCCTTGCGGCCTTCCAATACTTAAAGAGAGTTTATAAACATGAGGGGAAAGAATTTTTTACACAGGTAGATAGTGATAGGACAAAGGGGAATCTTTTTAACTTAAAGGAGGGGAGATTTAGATTAAATGCTGGGGAAAGTTTTTTATTGAGAGTGGTGAAGTGCTGGAACAGGTTGCCCCATCCCTGGAGGTGTTTAAGGCCAAGTTGGATGGGGCCCTGGGCAATCTGATCTAGTACTCGATCCAGCAGTTGGCATCCCTGCCTGCAGCAGGCGGATTGGAACTTGATGACCCTTGAGGTCCCTTCCAACCCAAGCCATTCTATGACTCTGTGATTCTTTCAGAGAGAAACTGGACTGAGAATCCTTGCTTTGAATTTAACCAAAGCACTGAATCAGAAGCAGAACCATTTTCTATCTGTACTACTGTATTCTAAGTAAGAACATGCTCGACAAGAAGGTAAATGAGAAGGATCAGCTGACAGGGTCAACTTTTTGACAGGTGAGCTGAGAGCTGCAGAATTCTGGACCTGCATTTTAAGTTCAGAGAACAGTTCAAAATAAAGAGATTCAGTTTTTTTTTGTTGTTGCTTGTTTGTTAAACTAAACTCTTGAAGTTTATTTGCCTTGCTACAACCATGTTTCTATTCACAGTTCTTTTCTTGAGACACTAGAATAAATGCTAGATATAAGAATAGTGAAAAATGCATTTCTCACTGGTGTGCAGAACAATTTTGCCTTCACTAAGTCTGAACTTTATTTTGCAGATCTTTGTAGGAATTCTGTAGCGTTCACAGAAATGTTTAATGAAAGTACTTTTTAAGATCTCAAAACATGTTTGTTTAATTTCCATAAATCTAATCTTTCAAAGAAAAAACAAAAACAAACAAAAAAAAAACTCGTGTGGAATAAATACTGAGACACTGGAATTCTATTAGCAAACAAGGGCTTAATATCTTTTCTCTTAAAATGGAAAACTGGCAGAAAATGTGCATTAAGTAAATTTTGAACTCCGTGATCTCAAATATATTCAGCCATTTTTATATATAGCGTAAATGTACCACCAAGCAGATAAAGGAGTGAGCTAGGACTATCTAATGCTGAAAGAAAGACATGCAGATAATAATTTGTGGGCAGCTAAACTCTTCTAATTTTAAAAACCTAAGACCAATTTGTAAAGTTGAATGGTTCTATTTTTTTTTACAGTTTATTATTATTCACAGAAAGCAGCAAAAGCTGAATTAATCATTTACATAATTGTACTCTTGACTAATTTTCTATTGTTCTAGAGGACTTTGGATCCCCAGGCGTGAATCAGTATCCATTTTACAAGGGAGCATTCATGTGAAAGAGAACCAGTCATTACTCAGAGTGTTTGGTGGTTTAAGTTTCTGAGAGAGCTGTTGTTGGGCTGGATTGGGATTGGGATTGGATGGAGAGCTGATGTCACATGGCAATGGAAATGGGTTGAGAAGTTAGAAGAACAATTAAAGAACAACTTCTCTTAAAAGAGCAGGTCTGGAAAAGTTTTAACTAGTTACATGTTAAGCCATGTGCATATATAAATCTCAGGACCAACCACAGGTTGGGAGAACGTTCAAGTTTTAGCATCCCAAAATTGTGCTCATTTGACCAACCATGAACACACCAAAACCAAGAAATTATCTCCTGAACAAATTCATCCTGGTGTAAAAGTGTGGAGCAGATTTGTGTCTGGCTTATGCTTTCCAGATGCATATAATTTATCAATACAGATGTGGCCTTTGGCTCTTACTGTGAGCACCTGTATGAACTGTATGGAGCAGTGATCAATACTTTACTGTGCTTGCTTTGGATTTAGTAAACCTTCTAGATCTGATATTACCACACCAGAGATCTTGCACAACTCTTCCTCAGTTCTCTCAGTGCATGAGTGGCTGGTAAAATCATTCTCAGTCTCAGAAAAGATTATTCCATCTCTGCAATTGATAAATCTAGATTAATTAAATTAATTTTAATAAAAAAAAAGTTTTCTATTATCCAGTCATCAGCTTGATGACACAGCAGTCAACAGCTGCTGTGTGTGTCCTGAGAAATGAAGGAACCATCCACTTTTTCCTGTTCAGTAACCTGAGTTAAAGAGCCCACAAAATCTCTGCTCTTTGATGTGCCATCTGGTTAGTACCACTGCCTGAGGTCCAACAGATTCTGTCAGCAATTATCTTTAAATTGAATGAGGAAAGCCCTCTTGGATCCACCTCTCTTTCCTGTTAGAGTCTGAATACTCAGCTTTGAGTCAAATGGCTACTTCAAGTAATAAACATAAGGAGGAAAAAAATGTAGCCTACAGCAGTGATCCATTGGGAAATGGTGTATATATATTTTAGGCTGCATATGCATGTTAGTGTCTGGATGTTTTGGCAACACACATGACATGGTTTGAGCATGATGGGTCATTTGGGAGAAATTAATTAGAAATTAATGACCAAGAGAATGTTGTCAATTAAGCCTAGTTAATCATGAAAAAATGTGCATCTGTACAAACAACTAATGTGTAAGTTGCATGTCAGCCAACCAGCTTTGTTATTTCTAGATGTTTAATAGAGCAGTGGTGACTGATGCGACATTCAGTTCTATCCATCCTTCCCATCTTCCAAGTCTCAGTTGCAGTGGGCATGAGCCCAAGTGGGATGGAGAAGGAGTAGGTAGGGTAGTAGGAAATAGTGGAGACATTTGATAGCAACCCCAAAATTAGACAATTGAGAAAACCAGACTGACAAGATGCAATGGAAGATGAAAAGCATAGCTGGAAGGAAAATAAGGAGATACCAAGGAAACTCATTGTAGAGATCACACAGAAACTCAGATGTGTGACAAAGGCAATCCTAGGGCAACTTGCATGAGTCCTGGCTAGAGAGAATGAAAGAGCTGGCCTTAGGAGGTAAGGGATGTTAGTGAAGTTCACACAGGGATCAGAGAGAATAAAGCATAGTTGAAGAGGCAGAAGGAATGGAGTGACTGAGATGTGAAAAACTGGTAAACAACAGATTAGTGTTTTTCTTTAATTCTTACTAGAGGAAAATAACTCTCTCATCTATTGCAGGCAATGTCTTTTATAAATTCTTAATTGCGATAGGCAAGTTTTTGAGCTGGGCAAACAATTTTTGCATTAAATCTTTGGACTGCTTTGGCCATTATTTTAGAGACAGTGTGTCCTGGAGCGTATCTTGGTGAGTCCCTTAGCGTGTTCATTTTTTACTCAGTGCATTTCCATGGATCAATTATCTGTAATCAGCATTCATATTCCAGTGCAGTTGATGCCAAGATATAACTGTGGGTCTTGTTATTAAGCGATCTGCATAAATCTTCAGCTGATGAAGTCAGATGATCCTGTTATCTTTACTGTTCAGTAAAATCTGCAGTTCTCCCGGATGTGGAGCAAATGTTTAAAAAAAGCTCTGCAAAGTGTTAGAAACAAAAAGCAATTAGAGTTCCAAATACAAGGCTTGAAATATTTTGGGACTTAGAAGCTGTTGCTCAGTATTTAAACTGATATTTAGAATTTAAACAATGTAGAATTTAAAGTCTGCTTTTGCACATATTTACCTAGTGGATTTTGCACTTTGTATTCGATGAATGTTAGTCATAAAATTTAAGAGTATGAATCTTAATCTGAAAGATAACCAAAGATGACAAAAATTCTTTGAGTTAATGTCAAAATAATGTTCTTGCCTTTTTGAGCAAAATACTTCAAAACATTTGTTTAAAAGATATTTTTCCTAAAAAGTCATTTAATTACAGCAAAGGGGACTGCACCTGAGCAACTCAGATTGAAATTAAAATGTTCAGTCAATTAGACTCTGAGGGAAACTGAGGGATAGGATGAATGACTTACCTGACAATAGGAGGAGTTTAGAATAAATGAGACATCTAAAAATAAAACTGAATTTAAATCCTGTGCTTCTGGATCCAGTGACAATTAAAAATGTGGCCAAGTATGAGCTTAAAAAAGGAGTGGATGAGTAAAACAATCCAGAGAAAAGAGTCAATCAAGTGCATTCATCTGAGCTGTGTGAACCCAAATTTGCTGCTCTGCAACAAGCCAACTGGCTTGTTCCCTGCATGCAGTCCAACTGATACTAAAATAATGACTTACCTAAACATGTAGCATGGATCTTTACTTTAAATGTGTATGGTAACTGTGTGCATGAAAAGCATACTGGATATTTTTAAGCCAATACCTAAATATTGTGGAATTTCTTTTTACATCTCATCCTGTCTCCCTTAAAGTACTTAAAGTAGATTTGTATGTATTCAGCAAACATTACAGCACAGATTTAAAGAGCAAGCAGCACTGAATGGATTATTTGTCAGCAGTAGTCACTGAGGAGTTGGATAAAGGAGGTGAAATAGTGATAATATTATTATCTGTATTTAATGACTTACTTCCCTGACACGGTATAGTGTTCCTAGACAGGTAAAACTGTGTAGCAACATCAGGGCAGATACATGCTATGACTGCTGTGTTCATTAGGTAGCCTCCTAAGTTTTAGATCAGAGTAATTCATTACTGTGAACATTAGATGGATTTGCATGATCTGGAGTCTATTTAGCACCTTCTCTATTACAGTGAAAAAAATATTTTGCAGGCGAAATCACTGGAATCTAATCACCCATCACCTACAGATCAATAGATTGCAGGGTGAAAATTATGATCACAACCAGAAAAAGATCTGTAAATGGACCCTAAGAGCTTTCTCTGGACAGAAACTTGGTTCATGGACTATAGAGTTGATGCATCCCTTTGTTTGGGCTGTTTCTTCAGCTCTGGCTCGTCACACTTTTTACTGCTGGAACCTGAAGTGTTTCTACAGTAGCTACAGTAGTCACAGCTTCAAAAGTTTTGTAGGCATGGTTAAATCAAGGCTTAGACCTTCTCCTAAGTGTCCCTTATCCTGGGGTTTGTGCTGGAGCCCTCTGAATGCAGTTTACTTCACAAGGCACCTCCTAAGGTGCGCTTACATTTCCCTGAGTGGTTGTAAGGATCAGAAGGTCCTGTTTGGCATCTGTCTGGTTTTCCTGGCAAGCAGGCTAGAGACAAAAAAATCCCTATTCCAGCTGTTTATTAAGGCTCCTGTGCATTTCAGAGAGGTCTAGAAACATATGCCTGTACATTTCAGCACAACGTTTACAACATTGCTGCATCTCATCTTCCAGTGCCAAGGCAGTGTTTTGTGAAGATCCAGAGGAGAATGTTCCACTCCCACGTTTGCGATTAGAACAGCAATATTTTCCTTATGTTTTGTGGAAGTGAGTTTTCATGAACATGGAATTTTACTGTGAGGGAAAAAACGCTATTTGGTGAATTGGTTTTAAATGCTGCTAAAAAAAGCAATGCTTTTTCTTTAAAATGTCAACCTCTTTATTTGAAAAGCGAGTTTGTATTTAAAAATATTTAAACAGCTTTAATCAGTATTTTAACAATTATTGTTTGAATTTTAATTTTGAAAGTGTATTTTTTAGCTAAGCTTGACCAAGAATCATTGAGTGATGGAGGAAGACAAATGACACAGTTCAGTAGTCTGAAAATCTTAGTCAAACTGAATGTCTTGGGTTGACAAAACATTTTCCTCTGTTTAAAATCCCCTCAAAGCCATATGTCACATTACCTCATGACATTCTTCCCGTATATCATTTTCTGTTCCGTTCTGCTTAGCTCTCAGTTAAAAGATCAGAACCTTTACTTATCCAAGGCAGCCTATGTCTGACTTTCCCTATAGACTTTCCATTCTCCTTGACCTTATGTACCTTATTAAGTCTGAAAAAAATCACAAGCTGACAATAGCAAAATGATACTGCTGGAGACTATTGTTAGCTCTCAGTATTATAAGTACTGTGATGGGTAACCACTGAAAAGACAACTTTGGGCATCTATGCACAGAGGAAGCACAAGCAAAGCCACTTGAGTGTTGTGAGCACTCAGGTTTTTTCCCTCCTCTATAGGACAGCTGAAAACACCAGCAAAGCATCACTTTGTACCTTAAAATGTCGAAGGATGAGAAAATACAAAATTTGTGTAACATAGAAAAGAACTTGGAAGTAACTGTTTCTGTAAGAAGTTATGAAATCCGTAAAAGTGAATTTGTTTCCCAGATCTGCAGTAACGTACACACTGCTGATCCCAGAGGTAAGCCTGTGCTAGAGCCATCAGCACTCCTTGTTTGCAGTTCTGGTGCCAGCTGTGCCTCTGCAGAAGATGGGATTAGGCACTGCCTTGTGAACTTCATCTCTGCTAAAGATGAATAAATTTTGCCCTGGATTTTGCCTGCAGAAGACAGAAAAGGCTTAAATTCAGGCCACTCATCACAAGAATTTTTTCTTCCCTCAGTTGATTATTGATTCTTTTCCATGTTATACCCGCAAGGTTGCAAAGAGGGAAAGAAACTCTGGGCTAGGAGAAAGCTACTATATTTTGCTGAACTTTTTAAGCAAGTGCAACAAACCTAATCAGAAAGATTGTTTCTGACTACTGGTTTAGCTTATCTTCCAATCTTCTAATCTGGAAGGACTCCTCATGACCCTGGGCCTTGGAAACAGAATGGGAAGGTTCAAATTATATTTTTCTCCTAATCGCAATAGATCAGAGAACTCCAGAAAATACTATCCATGATTAATATGTTTGATACGTAAGAACTTTTCATCCCACTTTTCTAACACGACTTGAGTGCACTCATTCAGTGTTTCCAAGATCATAGTATTAATAAATATGCTCAATATACTGTACCTTGCAATAACCTGGGCACATATGAATCTATTCAAATACCTGATTTCCCAGAAAGTTATGCCAAAGATTATTTAAGTGAGATGTTCCATCATGAAAAGTCATTAAAACTGAATGAATATTAAAGGAATACACATAATGCTTAAAAATATAAAAAGGAAAATTTCTGAGTTTGGATCTAGCACTCTCAAACTCAAGGTTAAAAAAAAAAAAGAGGTCTTACTGATGCTTTTTTTAAAGGGTTATTATTAATGGTACAAATAACTTTAAAATATATTCTGAGAGACAGAATAGTTCAAATATTCAAAAGGTTTAGACAGTACCCAGGTTTTTCTTTTACTCTTGGAAGGAGCTTCTCAGCTTGGATAGACACTTGTCTATATAAGAGATCCCAGAGTTTAACTTGGTCTCAGAGAGGTGCTTAAATCATCTACTGAACTGACAACTTTGGAGAAGTGACTGTGGGGAAGTAACTTCACAATGTCCAGAAGAAATGCTGAGATGATAGAGCAACAGGACAAAATCATGGGCAGTAGTTGTATAACACTGAGGCTGTGTATAACTATACTGATGGTCATGCAACACAAAGAGAAGATGAATAATGTGAAGTGTATATTAACATTTCCTGTATTTGTGTGCTTTAGAACTATGTTGATGAAGTGTGTTATTTATTGCCATTGCTTTGAACGCTTTGCTATTGTGCACTCATTGCCTGAACTCTTTACACTTGATTTCCAGCTTTGCTACAGATAATTAATAAAAAATAACCTGGGAAAGGTCAGCAGGCCACTCTTCATTCACTTAAAAGTGAACTTGGTTAGAGAGAACCACTACACATATAGAGATCTCAGTGAAGATTTTCATTGTTATTGTTTTTTTCTTTTTGCTGAGGCAAGACTATTTTTCCCTAGTGTGCACTTTTCATCACATTGTCCAGACTATTTAAAGTGAATGGGCAATGGACTTCCCACATTTCCCTCAGGAGGCTACTCCACAGTCTAACAGATATCACCCTTCAGGATTTTTCCTGCTGACACTGAACCAATGTTTTCTTTTTTTCTTTTTCAGACCAATGCATCTAGCTTTGCTCTATTCTCTTGGCTGTTTTATGCTCTGAAAATAATGAGAGTTTTATTATCCTCTTTCTTTCTCATTTAACCATGCTAAACACATTTAACTCCTATCATTGCTTTTCATGAGTTGCCTTCAGTCCTTTCAGACGTTTTAATTTCACTTCATTGAGTTATCTCCAGAACTGTGCTCTTTAAGTCATTCGTCGTTTCTGAACTCCTTTTCACCTTTCTTGCTACTAACATCCATCACAGAATACATGAGCTGTGGCACAGCCAGTTATCACTGGCCAAAGAAAGACAATAGGTGTCCTCACTCTGCTGCCTATTTCTGTGTTATTGAGTAGTGTGATAAAAAAGAAAGATGCTGTGATATACAGAACCTAATGTACAATTGCTTAGACAAGATCCTGAAGTCCTAACATAGACTTATTAGCATCTTCCACATTACAAAGACATTTTTACTTATCTGTTTCTTTCCACGCCATACATTTTAGTCACAAAGAAGCACATTCTTTTCCTTTCTCTCAATAAAAGTAGTTAACTACCGTAGTTATCTGCCTGTCCTCCCATAAACCAATAAGAAAATGCTGGAGAGCTTCTCCTTAGTACAACTATAAGCACTGCTGTATTTGAAATGGACTGACAAATCTCTAATAAGGACTGCAGTGCCAAGGTTGAATGCCCCCTCACCACGCAGCTGGCTGCTGAAGATGGCCAAAGCTGTCCTAATCTCCACTCTCCTGAAATGCTGCTCCATGGATGACTGCCCACCGTGGATTCTGCCATGCTCTGTTTGGGAATAATCCCAAGGATTAACAAACCCATCAGCTTCATGTACAGAGAAAGTTGTTTTACTTTATGCTTTGCAATCATGCTTGTCCGGCTTTTGGTAAAAATGTTTCCATCTTCAGTGTACCTTCTTGTGTGAAGGGGGTCATATCCAGAGAGACAACAGAGTTGATTCCCAGCCAAAATATCTAGGCTTGCTAAAAACTATTCAGGGTAAATCCCCTGGCAATCTAGCTTGGCAGCCAGGCATCTCAGAGGCTTCCAGATCTAAACAGCAGTTGAGTAGAGGTCTTGAAGGCCAAGTTTGGCTGTACATTGTGCCCATTCTCTTTCAAATTTAGTGCAAAGCTGCAGCAATACTTCTTCTGGGACAGTGCAGAGAGTGGTGTAGACGAGGGAGTCCTCAGCTGAAGATGGCATTCAGAGAACAGCTGATGCCATCTAAGCCTGATTATCAGCCCTTCTGCTGAACAGGAATCAGAGTCATAGTCAATGAAAAGTGATATTTGTGGATGAAGTGGTTGGGGTGGATGAAGTGGATTGGATGGGGCCCTGGGCAGCCTGGTCTAGTATTAAATGTGAAGGTTGGTGGCCCTGCATGTGTTAGGGGAGTTGAAGATTCATGATCCTTGAGGTCCTTTCCAACCCTGGCCATTCTGTGATTCTGTGATTCTGTGAAGTGTCATGGGTCTTCAGTGCAGCACTCTTACTTCTTGTTGTCATAACCATAATTTGTGCCATGACAGTGCTTAGGAGGTACTCAGTGTTTCCCGTATGTGAAAAAGAGACAAGATTAGCCAGCAGACAAAACTTCTGAGGCCAAATTCACTGTCGTAGGGCTGAGTGTAATGGCAGTAGTGGGTATAATGGCCCCTGCTGCACATTTATACAGGCTAGGGGAGAGATAGAGGGCACCTGCCAGAATCAATGAAATCAATTTAAAGGCAACAAAATAGTATTGTCATTTTGTTGTACTGTGACTGTGAGTCAAGAGTAAAGCTGAAACTGCTGTTTAATGCGCTTTCTCCTGTTCAAGCAGAAGATGCCATCTAGTTTCAGGGATTTCCAAGACTTATTTTATTTGAGACAGAACATTTCTAAATTTATAATGTCTGCCAGCAGAGAATTCAGTATCTTGTGCCCCTTCGCCAAAAAAACAATTTCTTTTCTCACTGGTAACACAAGTCTGCAGTGCCTAGCTGGCACTGTGGTTATGAGTGCTCTTTTAGCTGAGACCAGCCCCTGTCACTAGCACTGCACAGGCATAGCCCTGCTGCTTTTTGCCTCCAGGCTGCCCTGTTAACCACCCTTCAAATATCCTGATCTCTTTTTCTCAAACCCCATAACAAGCAGGCATCCCAAAAGGCTGAAGCAGTTCAGCGGGTTGATACAACAGCAGGGAAAATAAAGGGCCTCATGGGTGTCCAGCTCCCCTGATGGGTGGTAATGCAATTACCAGCTGATCAAACAGCCACATGTCGCTGAGGGCAAGAAGCAGGGGAGGCAGCAGGCATCGTGCCACCAGCCCCTTGTCTCTCAGCTTCTGGCTGACCCTCCCCAAGGCAGAGGCTGAATTACAGGGGCTGGCAGCCAGGCATGCTCTGCCTTTGGCTGCACGTTCAGCCTGCCCTTTGTGATTTTCTGGACAGGGGGTGTCCTCCAGGAGAGCAGGCTGGAGGGAGTCTGTCAGCCCAGGGCAGCTTGCAGGGAGGCTCTGGGGCAAAGGTGACATCTCAGGGGTCACAGTTCAGTGCTACTAAACATGATGTACCAAGAGACATGTCAAGCATTATGTCTGTGTCCTTGCCAGCCTGTATCCTCTGGAAGGAACAGCTTCTTTTAATTAGGAATGGTCCTCTCTAACAAAGTCTGTAAGGAGAGGCAGAGCTGTCCATCTCGGGAGGCCTAGCAGGAGTGGTGTGGGAACACTCCAGCTGGGGAGGTGAATCTGTGGCTGCTTAGCAGTCAGGATGAGGAGGAGAAACAGCTCTGCAGTTAGAGCCGTGGCCCAGGTTCTGAGGAATGTCCAGAGCCCACTGCATGGGCAGGAAGCGGGTCAGATCTGTCCCCTGGCTGTGATAAGGGAAAGGGCAAACGGATCTAAGAGAAAGAGAGGACAAAATGCCCACTAGAGCAGTAAAAGTGTTTGATTGTAAAAGTGATGTGAGGGTAGCACAATTCTTTTGGAGAAACAATTATGCCCTATCTTTAAAGGAAAGTGCCGAGCGGAAGTGACTTCAGCAGAATGGTTTTGTTCAGGCGTTTGAACTTAAGATAAATAGATAGGGTTTCCTCAGTATCTTCAGTATGCCCTTGTTCAGCACTTCCCTATATTTACTGTAGGAAATACCTCTAGTATCTCAAATACTGAGGTTATCTGGCTGCAAACACTTATTTAGTCATCTAAGTAACTTGCACCAATGCAGAAAATAGGCAGTTTAAAGTCATGTTGGTCCTTAAGTCCTAATGGGGCTAGATTAGGTTTGCTGACAGGTTCAGTCCTGGGGAACCTTTCCATCACTCAGCTGCATATCCATGATCACAAGTGGTCACTGGGACTGAGAAATCCCTGCTCTGTTCCTGTCCTTTCAGTGTTGTGAAGTTTTAATGAGCCAACTACTTTTAGGAGAAGCCTGGTTCATCTTGCCCTTGGAAGTAATACCTTTTTGTCCCAAACCCCTTTGCTACCAGAAGCATCATGTTTGAGCAAAAAGACATCAGAAGGGAAGTTAGCACTAGAGTGGCTCAAAAAGCCACAATTTCAGCAAAGAGTTTGAGGAAGTGCAGATGGCTTTAACCTGTAGCTGGACATAAAGATTAGGGTGTCAAACCCTAGTCAATAGAAATAGACAGAGAGAGATATAGGTGCTTTGTTCTGAGAAATGGTGCCAGCTCTGGAGCTAGAAAAATTGTAATGACTCTAATAGCTTCACTTTTTGACTGGAACATTTTAATAAATAGGAAGATAGCCTGTTAACAGCCCTCTGCCACACAGAACTGGCAATGCCTATTTATTACAAATGTGTACAAAATGTCAATAACTTACCATTTCCACTAGAAAGGAGAGGAGAATGTCTCTGGTCTTAGAGTCAAAGTAAGAATGAAGTATCAAAAAAATTAATGATTGAACAGCACTGTTAAATTTCTGCCTTTTATTTCATAAACACGGCGCACAGAGCAGCAACAGCTCGCAGTTCAGGAAGGACACAACTATCGTCTATGCTGACATCCACTTATGCTCTATTTAACATGTGGAATTTAACTGGTGCAGAAAGTACACTTGGCCAAGAGTCTTTGTTTCTAAACCTTCCCAAAGGAAAATGCATTTACTGCCAAAAAAATATTTGCCCATTTCTTAATTTTCTGCCAAGTCATAGATTTTTCTTCTATTCTTCAGTTAAACATCAAAGGAATGTCTGTTATTTAAATTAAAATATACTGATTGAGATCCTTTGAAACAGCAGCACTGTATATAAATAATTAGTCATATTTCTTTTTGTTTTAATCTCATTAATCTACTGTTGAAAGCCATTGTTAAACAAGCAATCTGACACTGGAAAGAGTCCTGTTAACTTTCACAGGCTCTGGAATAGGCTCCAGCACTTAACACGTTGTGCTGATGAAATAACACCCATGATATGTATTACACATATCTGTCTGCAGTCAGCTATGATGGGTTGCATTTATTTCACTTTATATCTTGTGACTGGGTGAAAATGAATGGCCTTTACTATGTGGGAGGTCATTCAGAGCAAATACCCAAACTATGCCTGCCAGTCTTGGGAGGTGTGCATTGCACACTGCACATTAGTTAGGATATGACACGGCATAGGGAGTCCAGGAGGCCTTTGTCAGTGAAGAGATGCCAGTGAGCATTGGCCAAAACCAGAGAGAGTAGAGGCAGAGAACGGTGATCCCACATGAGGTTGGAGTGGAGGAACACAGAGGCTTCCCATGTTCTATTTCAGTTCAATATGGCAAAGCAATGGCAGTTTTTGTACCTGATTGTTCCCATCCCTGGGAATAGATAAGCTCAGATCAGTATAAAGATGAAGCTGGCAATACAGGACCTTTATAGCCTAACCATTGCTTTTTGGGGATCATTTGCTTAACCTTTGTTGTTACAGGAAGACAAACAGCAAAAACCATTGAGAACAAAGCAAGCCATAAAAGAAGGGATGGTGCCTAACTAGCAATCAGAGGTGCGGTAACTGGATGCAGATAAAGTGTTTTTAAAACGTCAGCACATAAGTCCTTGGTATTTCCATCCAGCCTATTTTCCTTTTAAAAAGATTGTCTAGCGACTGTACTGCTTAAAGTATAATAACCTACCTTGTTGTGTTTGAATACTTCAGTTAAAAGAATCCCAGCTGCACAATTGAAACTCTTCAGACGCTATTTGTTGTTGTTAGTATTAGGCATTGAGTTTATGTCAGTTGCTCACACAGTGCACCGATGGGTGTTTGATGTATGTGATAAAAGAGAACTATAAAATAGCATTCATCATTGGCACACCTACTCTGGATTTCAGAGGATGTTAACAGTTTTTTTTTTTCCTGATACTATGCCACTCTGCCTTTCTTTCACCTTGTCACCCAACCAAGATCAACAGAACAAAGTCAAATCTAAAGGTAGTAAAAGGTAAGTTTCTGTTCTGTTTGATTTTTATCTGGTAGGACAATCTTAAAATCTCATGAAAAAGACGTAGAGCAATACAAATATTGATGTGTTTGCTCAGTCACTCATAAGTATAGAAGGTGGGTCCTAAACAGCCTTTGATATTTCTTGATGTCTCTTCTTTACAGTAGCAGTGGGAGATAAGAGCCCTATATTTGTTTGTCCCTGAATATAAATAAATAAACAGATAGATAGATAGATAGATAGATAGATAGATAAATAAAGCAGTGCAAACTCTGACTCCCACTAAAAATGCTTATAACACAAACCTCAAACAAGAGGCAAGAATGAATGCAACAGTGAGTTGCAGGGTATCAAAACAGTTTATCTGCGGAGGCCACATCCTCTTTTTAGATAGCATCCATGCTCCTTACTGTCATATTGACTGAGCAGTTGTTAGCAGTAGATTTCTCAGAATGTTTGTTCAGTTAAGGATTTTTCCATTTACCAGCACTTTGGAAACAAAAGGATTTTGAAAGCTCACTCATTGTCCTTTCTCTTTAGCAAATTCTTCTACGCCAGACGTATTTTCACAAAATACACTGAGTTCCCTGTATCTGTACATCCATACAGCAATACACACTGGCTGTATCAACTCTCACATTCAGTGTTTCATGGTGTGTTTTTTATCATAATTCTGTAAATCTGTTCTTAAAAGAAAAGCTACTCCAGCCAGTTTCTTACCAATGTCATAATAAAAAGAGGAACTCTATGTAACGTGCAGTAAATGTCAATTATTTCAACACACCTTGTTAAGCAGAGCCCTAAGATTAAATCTGTCATGGCTGGAGTCTCTGTTTCTGAGGTTGCTAATGATGTTATTCCTGTGCTGAGAACGGGAACCAGGATTCCACCTGTCAGCACTCATTTGCTGTGATTTACCCGAGGCAGTGAGCCACCTATTAGCACTCCTCTCCAACGGATATGCACCAACAACACTTATTGTGCATTTGGTTAACTCTCTGTTTGGGAGCCATGGGAGAGCTCCCTTTCAGTTTATTCTCACCCTCACCTCCCTTTCCAAGTCAGCACCTTCCAAAAAGTAGGTTGGAGTACTCTAGTCAACTTATGTCCTTTGCTCTGAGATGTTTTTTCTGCATTAAGCTATGCTCAGCACATGCTTGAATGACCCATCTAACTGTGCAAACTGAGCCACTCTGTGATGCTGCCCTGCCCTTGGCTATATTTAACCAGTGTTTGCAGTCTCTGGATGTTTTATCAGTCGGACTTTTGCCACAGAGCTTGGATTTGAAGGTCATGACTTTCCCAGGAATGAAATCTGGGTGATGTTGCTGTTTTTGAAAAGCCAAGAGCTTTCTGTTGCTTGATGGCCAGAGGCATCAAGGAGCACTAGGAGCTGAAAAAGCTTTATATAAGAAGTCTTTGGTGTTGGTTTGTTGTAAGAGAATTTCTTTTATCCGCTTCTCTCTCCCCCTGCCACCACAGCAATGTATTGGCATCTCACGTAGAAAAAGGATTTTAAGATCAAGGGATATGCTAGTTGCAACCCTGGGTTCAAGCTGTGATGAGGGTATAATGAATCTTTCACGTACAGCAAAATGGCATCTCTCAGAAGTGCCCAGATCTGCAAAGTACTACAGTTATCCTTCCATCTTCTTTTCTCTTTTTCTGTTAGGTTTTCCAGTCGACTGGCATCTATCCTCCCTTGGTGGTTTATACCCTGAAGAACTATGGTATTCTTTCTTCTGTGATGTGATTCTTATTCTGAGTGGACCTTTGGGCAGTTGTTTCTCTAGATAAGAGTAGCAGTGTGATTTAGAGTGGAAGTGCATCTTAATGGAGGAAGACAAGTTATTATTATCAGTGACGCTCACCCCATAAGCACATGCAGGAGACCAGTGAATAGATGCCTCACTACCACATGGGTGAACTTCTCTATACGCATGCATGCATATATATATTGCATTATTTTAGAATGAGATGAAAAAAGGAGGTAAAAGTATGTAAAAACCCATACAATTACATGTTGAGATTTGAATTAGGCTTGTGTCTACAAATACCGTTTCAGGTATTAGTTCAGGCTTAGTTTAACAGCTGCTTTTCAGTCTGTCTTTCAATTTCCCTTTTGGTGCCAAGGTGGTCCTGCAAAGCTGAGAGTTGTAAATGATTTCTTTATATTTCATTGTGCATTTATGCAAAGAGAAGTCAAAAGGCAGAGCACAGAGCACAAAAACTGAGATAGTCTTTTGTAGTTTCGGAGGGAGTGGAAGATGAAACAGTTTACAAGAAAAGGTGACTCACAGGTCTGCATGGATGGGTGCAAGCAGGTCCAAGTTCATTTGCTCTGAGTAGGTCTGATTCAGAACCCATGAAGCTGTACTTATGTATGCCCAAGTTGACTTGCCTTGCTGAGAAGCTTATGTGCTTGTGTGGCTTGCAAACCAATGCTGGACCATGTCCAACCAGCCTGGAGCACAGATAAAGTGAGCTCATGTCTGCCTGAATCCACTCAAGGAGATGGGGCCATGAAGGCTCTGTTTAACATGACTGCAAGGATACCATTTCTATGTGTTTCAAATCTTAACGAGCATCACACTTAGGAGCAAGGGCTTTGGGTTTGCCTTGATCAGAAAGAAAAACAAAAAAGTGTAGGCTGTTCCAGAGAGCACATGCTGAACTCAGCAGAGACAAGATTTTCTGAGTAACATTGAAAACCTGGGGTAATCTCCTTTTAAAGTACGGCTTATTGGATGACAGTGCTACCTAGTAAAAGATACAACTTGTTGAAGTTTTAAGTGCTTTGCTTTTTTTCCCCCTAAAATTAAAGTTAAATTTGCTTCAGAACTGTTTTGTTTTCTTTCATTGTCTTCTGCTTTTATTTCTCCATCTTGTGCAAAGCTGAGGGTTCTAATTGGAGTTCCAAACTTTTCAAAATCAGTTGCTCAAGTCTTTGTGAAAACAGTCTGGCTATAAAGAGTCCATTTATATACACTCAGACAGTGTCTCACATCATAAAAATGAAATTCAAAGAAATAATTATTTTTCATATGATGTTAAATTTATTAAACCAGTCAAAGAACAAATTGGCATCTGTCTCCTAGCATTTTTTTCCATTAGTTAGCCATAGTCTCTCTTGAAATCATGACATTCCTTCCAAAATACTAAAGTATAATTAGGTTGTAAATTTATCCTATGTATTCTTATAATTCTTTAATTATGACTCTAATTCAAGAAGATCCTGTGGTCAATACATGCCTCACTGTCACAAGCCCACCAATCAGATTTCCAACAAATGAATATTTTAAAAGTGTTATCAATTTACTGGCAAATTTTAATCTAAGTAGATTCAACACATTAAGTATGTGGACACTTCTTAAATTACCTCCAAAGTGGGAAAAAGAAGTTGATCTTAAAAGTACCATATTTTGTAATGAGAACATCTTTAAGATTTTTACTTCATTATGAACTGCCTGTTAAAATTTCCAAAACATTAGTAATGCAAAAAAATTGCTTTGGTTTGGAGACAGATACCTAAAGTTTGTTCTCCAACACCGTAATGAATGTCATACTATTCCTGTGGACAGTGACACAAAGGTGTAAAAGATTGCTTAGGATGCAATGCTGCTGTCTGCATGAAACTTCTGATATTTGGACTAAACTGAAAATCTGGGCATTTTGGTTTTGCAAAATTTATTAGATGAGGAGTAAATCATTTTTAATCACAATGACTTGTCCAAACCTCCCTCAAATCAATGCAAGTCTTCACCATCATCTCCCCATGGCTTTTTTGAGACACTGAGCAAAACAGGATGCTCACAGTGAAAGCTTATGTTCTCACAACAGTAGCATGTTTCCAATATAATGTGTGGCAACACAGTGTTTTATTTATTAACCAGATTGTAGTTAAAGACTGAACAGAGACAGTGTTCGTGTGAGCACTGGAACAGATTTTCATGATCTGCATCATCCTACTTTAACTAGATTTTAGCAGAGCTAGTTGAGACTTTGCCATGCAGCTGGTATTAAAATGAGCACTTTATCCATCTATATGAAAGGAATATAACTCATTATCTCTTCACATGCCATCAGTAATATCCTTTGCATCAATAATTTCAGTGACTTTTTGAAGTCAGTGTCGGGTCTTTCAAAGGCTTGGCTTGCCTTTATTTCTGAGGCTTGTCAGAACAATGGTTAGCAAATTCAATGTATTCCATTATATACATATACATGTCAATACCTCCTTCAGACAGTTGTGAGAAGATTTGTAGGTTGTAATGAACGCTTTGCATTTGAGATCAAGGATATGTTTCACAGCAATAATAGCAGGTTTCCATTGTTTTTTTTTCTGGGTTAAGCCAGGATTTGGTCCTGAGTGTTGGGACAAGACAAGAGGTTGGCAGATCAACAGTCTTTAAGAGGTATTGTTGTTAATGACTGAGGGCAGTTAGATCTGCCTAAATAAGTGTGGCTTATTTATGAAAAGTTCTTGGGTGTACAATGGAGAGCAGAACTTGACCCAGTGTACATGGATAAACCTCTTTAGCATGGCAGAAGAGCAAACAGGCAAGGAGCTCCAGCAGTACCTAAGAGTCTTGTCAACAAAAGAGAGAGCCTCCATTCATTATGACTAAGAAAATCATGCTTCAGCAGGTTGCCACAGCAGTTGAGCTCCTGGCCAGCACCATGAACAACTAAGAGCTATGGGCTGATAATATACTTAAGGTCTGTCGCTGAAGGTTAAAATTACACAGCAGCTGCCTTTCAGGGAAGACAAACAGTGGAATACACCCTGGAAATGTGCTTCTTCCACTGACATATCTACTGCTGCACTCTCAGCCAGCTTCTTGGAAACTACCAGGGAGCTACCTGGGAGGTTTACTGCTCCAGGAGCCACATGAAGCATGGGCAAATGCTGAACAGTGCTTCTATCAGGGCTGCTCAAGTGCATTGCGTGGACACTGAAAGTGCACTCTCTTGTCACAAAACAGTGCAAAATCTCTCAGTTCCAGCATTTTGGTCCTCTAGTTACTTTTTTATCTGAATGTCTTTGTTTTTCCTATTCTACCCAGAAAATCTTTCCAATTTTCCTCTTTCTTCAGTAAAGAAAAAATATTTATTTTAGATAAGTGAAATAAAAAATAATGCATCTGAGCCCTGTAATTTGCAAAGGGAGCTGTAGAAGGCTCTTCTGTCCCCTAAGGGACGTTCCCTCCTATCAGAGAAGCTCTGGTGGAAAGCACTCTAGACAAAAACATGAAGATTTCTCTCCCTTCATGTATAAGGCTCTTCCCCTTAATGCATATTATTTTATCTGTTAATTTAAAAAGACAATTTTATTAATCACTAAAGAACTACACAAACTACCATTCGTTGAGGGAAGAAATAACAGTGAATCTGAAATTCAAAACCTCAAGAGGTTGAAGAGGTTCTGATGCCTCTTGCATTTACTGTGCAGACTCCTGGCCAGCCCACCTATGAATTAAACAACTTGAGAGTGCTATCCCCTGATCAGTCCAGCAGAAAATTTGTACTCAGCCTTAAGTACTAGTTAAAATTATCAACTCTTTCTAAAAGCTTTGCCCTTGTAATGCACATCTTAACTGTAAAGGAGACGTGACTGTGCTGCAGTAGTTGTTGTGAATGGGAAACAGTGATTCCCCTTTAACCATGGGATAGTGTTGTGCAGGACCCTCAAAAAAAGGTGTAAATGATGAAAATTTTTCCAGGAAAATATCCGTACGTATCAGACTGTCTCCTTTTAGCTGAAATCATGCTCATAAGGTCAACAGGATAATGAAAACCAGTGTGTATTTGGCTGGTAATTTTAAAATGCCTACAGTTAGCTTACAGGGAATTTTGAAAGTACTCAGAAGTTTTATGACTAACTTTATTTTCCTCTGTACTATCGAAAGAAAGATTGCAACAGCACTCCTGAATAACGAAGAGCTACATGCAAAGTAATGTGATGCTACTGTATATTTTTCCTGGATGAATAAACCAACTTTAATATTATTACTGCCACCTGCCCAGCCAAAATGTCAATAGTACACAGTAACTCTTCGAGCAGTTAGGACTGAAGTGGGCAGAAACAGCAAAAGATGGCAGAATAGGCAACTGTTTGTCTTTGAAAAAAGCATGTAAATGCACAGGGTGTCTAGTAACAAAGTGGGAATTAACCATGTTAGTATTATAATTTAGTAGTATTATAGTAGTATTATAATTTAAACATCTGAGCTTGCCAAGTTGTTTTTACTAGGAAAGCTGGAAATAAAGAAAGCTAAAATGAAGCACATGCCACAGCAGCCACCGTGTATGACTGACCCACTATCAAGTTTCTATATTTTTATGAAAAGAGGGAACAAAATTGACAATGGAGCTGGAGTAAATAACAAGGAGGAAGCATGGTCCTGAAAGCAACAAGCAGAACCAGAGCGTGGTTAAGCAAATTCTCTAAAGGAATAAAGAGTCTGAGGCATGCTATTGGTATGTTATTATAAAATCACATTAAAAGTAGTATCAGTTCAGATCAGATGTCCTTATCTTCTTTGTAGCCAGTGAGAGCCATGACACAGATAAGAAGACAACAAGCATCCGTGATTTGTTCCCCACTCTCCAGATATTCCTAGCTCAGGGACTTCCCAGATCTGATTCTGGGCATCCTCCTAAGCTGTTCGTCCCATAAAGACCCAAGGAACAGGGAATTTGAGGCACATTCTCCTCTACTTCTTCCTTAATAATTATCTTCCTTAAGTTATAATCACAGTTATTCTTGAAAGTTAGGCTTAGCTGATGGTCATATTCTGCATTTTTATGTCTGTTCTGTGTCTACAGCTATCATGAGTTAGATATATGTATACATATATAATTATGCATATAAATATATATTTTATGAAATAAGAAAATAAGTATACTATTAGCTGTTCCTAAGTTTTAAAAAATAGCATAATTCAGAAGAATAATATTAATATCAAGACTCAAATTAAACACAGCCTAGATGTCAAAACTTGAAATATTTTTCTAAACATATGCCTCTGTGAGAGTGTACAGCTGGAGTGACTTAGAGAATGCCAACTGAAATAATTGCTATTTGTATAATGCAATATTGAATACATTTACATTACAGATGATTGCTGTTTGTTACAGAATGCAAGTAATGAAGTTAAGTTCAATAATATCCAGCAACGCAGTCCTGAATTAGAGAAGATTTTAATTTCCTTAGGAGGATGAATACATTGATTTTCCAGTTTTATTTGCCTCTATCAAGAAATGTCTTGACATATCCTTTTTCTTACATTGATTTACTCTTTTCTGCAAGCCAGGAAGACTTGAAGGAGTTTTAAATCTATTTCTCTCCATATTCCCATCAGTGAATAAAAAACGAACATCATGGATTAAATTTCGATGTAAGCAAAAGAAACATAACACATCTGATCTGAGAAGATGGATGCTTCAGTTCAAAGTGTCTGCTTCCTAAGTGGATTCAACATGTCTGTGACCTAATGGGGCATCTGAGATCAGAGACTCTTCTCTTAGGAATACCAGTCTCCAAGGGTGCTTGATGGCATTTGGAAGAAATGTAACTTCAATGAGGAAAAATTTCAGCAATGACCTGGCAGAAAGAGATTGCAGTTGACTTGCACAAAGACTGGCCAAGAAGTGTCATCAAGAAACAGAACCGGAATATTATCCCTGGGTTCATGTGTACTGATGTACATAGTGATATCAGAAAAATCTCTCAACTACAGTATAAAATACCTATGAATTAAATTCAGTGCCATTGTACAGAAGCTCTGTTTAGGCAAATAAAAGTGATTAGAAAATATATTTAAAATTTTATATTCTTTCTGGATAAGATCACTTTTTTTTTTTTTTTTTTTCCTGTGCATAGAATAGAACAGAATGCTGAGATGAACACAGCAAATTAAAATTTTGTGGCATCTTAAGTCAGTGATTAAATTATAATCTGAAAGCTGTTGGGTCCACTGAAAATGGGACCATTTTCAGCCCTTGGAGAAATAATGCTAACTTCACATTAAATAAGAAAAGCAGGCATGAAAACTGTTGAAGAGATCAGCTGGGGAAGGCTTAGCTGAACTAAAGAAAGAATGACTCATTTATAATGCATGAAGCCCCCTGGCCTTCATTAAAATATAAGTATGCTCTCTTGGATTCTGTCTTACCTCACCTCAGCATCTATAGCCCTTGATTTTGGATGATGTCCAGATGAAGGCAATAATGATATGTAAAGATAAAAGGGAATATACTAATGGTTTGAGGTTACATCTTGCCCAGCCATGTAAAAGGAATCCAGCTGGAATACACAAGCATCCATGACAGCAGTGAGTATTAAATGTCCTGAAAGTTGCATCAGGTGCCACTGCAAGCAGAGCCCACAGTGACTGTGTGTGCAGCCAGCAGTGAAGGTGACAGAGAATGGAAGAATGTGCTGTGATAGGGAAGCAACGCCAGGAAAAAGAGATGGTCCTCAGGAAGAATCTCTGCTCAAGGCTGTGCCGCACAGATGTGTGTTAAAAAAACAATTGTTGGCTGTTGCAAGAGTCCCTGCAGAAGAATTTGGAGGTGAAAAGCCCAGGGGAACGCCTGTCTAGCCTGTTGGCTTTGCTGCTTGACTGATAATTACAAAGTAGAAAGTAGGGAAAAGACAATAAGATGGAAGAGTTCACTCTTTTGAGCCAAATCTGCAAATCCTTACCTCAGAAAAGATCAGGGTTTTCAAAACTGGATATGTCTGAGACCCAAAGAGAAGGTCACAACTCAGGGCCTGGCCCAAAGCCTTCCAAACCCTATGGGTTATGGACTGCATGTGCTGCTGTAAGCAAGATGTTACAGCATGTCCATTAAGGGTGCAGAAACTTTGAACATCAGACTGGAATAAACAACTTCATTCATCAGTTCTCACTCCCTATCACAGTCAACCATGAAATATAATCGTACTTACATGTGCATCAAAGGAGATTTTATGCTGCTTTGCAAACTTTGTTTTTACATGTAATATGAAATCAGCTGAGCTGTGCTTAGAGACAATGGAATTGGAGATCAGTACAGAAGAACATGCTAGATGGAACTGTCCTTGTGGAAATATATGGATAGAGAGTAATGATCCAGCATTTGGGGAATATATTTCTGCTAGAACTCTCATGACACATTGAAGGGTCTCAGTAACAGATTAAGCAATGGAGAACACAAAGACAAAGCCTGTAGTTAAGGAAGGTATTCAATTGGTTATTCGGAATATTTTTTCAGCTTCCAGTCCAGTTAACTGCACAGACAGTACATTGAATGCATGTGTTCTGGGGATTTCCATACATCAGTGCATACATCACAAAAGGGCATCAGGTAGGGCAAGAGTTAAATTCTCATTCCAACAAGCTGAAACGAACGTGACTAGAAATATGATCACCTACAAATGTAGAGCATCTTGTAAAAGATGTTATTACATTTCTGAAAATGCTGAACATTAAAATCAATTGCTAGGTTGCATGCCTGGAAAGCAGTGAATTTAAAATTGAACTCTGTGGTATAGCAGGAGCAGTAACAGACTGATGAGCCTTCAGCAGGAGGTCTGCTATTTTAAGTAACTGTCATAAAAGCACCTAGATGAAAATTAGATGATTAGGGAAACTGTGCTGACTTATGTCAGTGGAAAACCTTCTTCCAATTATAACTGTACGGATTCATTGAAGTGTCAACAAATCAGTGGGTAAAGAAGCACTGGAAGATATAATTATTCAGATTTTTGTTAAAGTCCCTCAAAGAGGCTATTGAGGAAAACCAGGCACCTACAAGGTGAAAGGTAATGCTTTGCTGTGCTGTGGAAACTGACTTGGAGGCAGCAATACAAAGGATAAAGAGCCAGCTTTCATCTAGATATGAGGTCAATAGTGAAGAGTTTGCAATGTATCTGCTGGGACTGAGACTGTTTGTTTATAATCTGATGGAAGGGCAAAGTAACAAAATTTGCAGATGGTGCTAAGTGATTTAGATCAGTCAGGGATTAAGATGTACAGGCATGACAAAACTAAAGCTACTGGGCAATGTATCAAGATTCTGATTCTTATATTTTTATTTTTATTTTTTTAACTAGAAACTAGTCATAAGTATTTAAAGAAATTATGGGAAGTATTGGAAGGTATTCTACATGAAGTGATAACAGGTTCACAGGATGAATTGCATGTTAATACAGATGGCCCAGAAGAAACCTCTGCCTAATGCCAATGAAAGCAAAAGGTTTTTGATGGTATTAAGAAAGAGGCAGCGAGAACACAGCAGAATTCTCTAAGGCTGTCATATCTCAGTCCCCATCACCTCTTCACTTTTAATAATGTTTACAGTTGTAGTCAGCCAGCCCTTGTCAAAATGTAGCCAGAGAAGAAAATCAGTTCCTTCTAAAGAGCAACGATAAGATACGATCTCCAAACATGGAAATCTCTCCAGATACTGAGAAAGATCAATGAAGACATTAATAAGAGGGAACAGAAGCTGAGAGGCTCATGATAAAGAAAGGAATGCTCATCAGTTTTTAATATAGCTTCTCATAATAGGAAAGAGAAGAATTTGGTAATGTTTAAAGAAAAACAGTTTTGAAATAGAAAAATGTACTGTGACTTATAATGAAGTCACAGAATTTGCTGCAGAAAATATTTTTAAGGCAAATATTTTAGGAAGACTGTCAAGCTGAATAATAAAGAATACCATCAGTAACCGTAATAGCTGGATGCAAACTTGGAAAGAACTGCATTTTCACAATAGTGCTGACTCTGAGACATGAGCTAAGCACCATGATAAACCCTGTATAGGGTTGGAAAATGATTTCCTTTGCCAGACTTTCTCACATCCTTTCACTACAAAGTTATGGCTGCGGTAAGGTACACATTCTGTCATAGACCTTTATGGCACTTTTTCCTTCTCCATTAAAAGAGTCAGAGACCTGTGGTACCCTCCAGCCTATGGGATTGTATTTTCATTTAATTATTTAGGAAACAATGCGAGGTAGCAATTGACCCTCATCAATGAAGAAAAGCTCTGTAGTAAATATGTTGTCTGAATAGTAGTCAAGCTGTCATCTGCTTCCTTGGCAGAGGTAATTTTAGAAAGACTGGACGGTACTTAACGTAAGAGCACTATTTTGATTGTATTATTAGCACCAGAAGCTTTGAATTAAACAAGAAGGAAAAGAAGTGTAGAGAAACTTCAGACTGAAATAGAATGGAGCATATGAGTTCTGAAGACACCAAATAAAGGTCAGCAGAATAAAGAAGAGACATTTGGAAATTAAGAAATGCCTTGTATGAATGGATTATAACAAACTACCATTCACAATCCAGTAAGCTGCCCTTTCCACCCTCCTTCCCCTTTTTTTTCTACTGCTGCCTGGCTGTTATGTGCACATTAAGATGCCAATCATATTTTTGTAGATGCTGAGTATAAAATAAATGTCGTTGTCACACTGTGATGTATGTATTGATCTGTCCATTATTTCTCTTTGAACATCATACGGCAACTGAATCTAAAGTACTATTTTCTTATTATAACATAATTATCTTAAGGATATACCTTTATTAGCACATATGCAGAAATTTAAAGTGAAGTGTCACTCATTACTATACACGAACATTACCTGATGTAAGGTGGGGCAGACCAAGGGCCCCAGAACTTTGTTCCCTCCCTGGTGTGATGGAGCCCAAGCTTTGATGACCTGGGCTCCTTTCCCTCTCCTTCCCCTTTCCAAATTTCATAGCCCAGTGGACTGAACAGTGTTTGTTATCACAGACTGAAAGAGGCTGACAGTGTGAAAAATCAATTCAGCAATTCCCATTAATTATTGGCTGCCCTGTGGACACCAGCCCTGCAGTCTGACTCATTATCACTGTGGCTTTCCCACCTCCACTACTCAAAGCTCCCCAGCTTGCCACCCTTTGCTTGGGATCGGAAAAGTCCTGTCCCCCGCCAGAACGGGATGGACTTTGGGCTCCTGCTTTTGAGTCAAAACTGTGCTACCCTCTTCATCCCTTTGCATTTGGAGCTGGAAAAGAGGAGCTCTTGTGTGCCTATTACAGAAATAGAGGGATTCAGATTTTGGGTCTGTGAGAAGATTTCACTATCTTGTGGTTTTTTATTATGTTTTTTAATCAATGCAACACACTATTAGTCCCATTTTAAGGTATCTATAAACTGCACTGGGCATTTATAAACTTGAACCAGAGGGATTTATAAACCAGAGGTGCATGCTACTGCACTCAAAACATACAGTAATGAGGCAGGTACAGGAAGACAAGGAGTTTTACACAGAGACTAACAGCTCTGACTAAATAGACTGACAAATAAGGGAATATTGCTAGTGACTAGGTACAGTTATAACAACTAGCCATGTTCCCCTCTCCTACTAGGGTAGGGCAGAGCACATCCCACCTCCTCCTTTTCCACCTTCCCCATGTGGAGGAACTCTCCTGAGCCTGGGGTGCAGGGGGCACCTCCATGCTCTCCAACTCATCCACGGGCATCGACAGCCATCAACCCAGGTCCCCATGGTAGACCCTTGTCCTTGACAGAGCTAGTCTGCTTGCAATCCTGGAGAGGGCCAATGCACTCATTTTCAGTTAATTAGTGCTGTTTCCTGGCTTTCTGAAACTCAGATGAGGAGTAGTCTGTGGGATTCCTGAGAGAATTTGGCTTTGAAAGTTTTTGCTTGATGTGTACTTGAGCTACGTCCTTTCTTTCTCCCTGCCTCTGAATCTCCCACTGGAGACATCATCTAATGCTCCATTTTGCACAAAGATGATGGCTTTGAAGCTGCTTAGCCATCAGTCTGTCAGTAGAAGTCACAAGTTCAGGGAAGCTGTGCAGAGACCATGCATCAGTGGAAGTGTCTTTTGGACACTCAACTAAGAGAGAGGTTCCCAACCTCTCCTGGATTGCAGCTGCAGAGGGAAAGGAGACTTCCCTCAGGGAGTAAGACAATGCTATCCACTGAGCAGCCATCAGATGCTTCTAAAAGCAAAATGCTTTTCTTTGAAGGCTTATTGCTGAGCTTTTAAAAGTCTATAAGGCCCACTCAAGATACCAAAAGGCACAGGATAATATCAACATTCAGTAATACTTACCTACAGTTTAATTGTGTTTTTCAAGTCTGCTCATTCCTCATTGCACCTAGATGCAAGACAGTCAATGGACTTCAAGTCCCTAAGAGATCTGAGTGTGAGGAAGAGCAGGGTCTCAGACTTCAACAAGATTATAATGTTGACTATTAAAGAAGATAGCGTCATATTCTGAACTATGATAAATTAGGATGTTTCTGCACATTTCCAAGGAGTTATAGTGATTTATATCATCCACCTGGCTTTATACTAGCCGAGTGTAAGGTAAGACTGTAGTTTAATAAATACCACTTGAATTTTGCTGTTAAGCTCCATGAGATCCCACTGTCAAAACTCAAAAGCAGTCAAGCAGCACAGAATTCATTCCATAGCATAATTTTCTTCTTACTGAGGACTTTTTATTTCTTTAATATTCTGTTTGCGGTATTTCAAGAGAAGAACACTGCAGGTAGCAGAAAAAGTGACATGCGGAGTTTGGTGTATTTTGACCTCATTATGGAGACTGAAAAGACACTGTTGGAAAAATTAGTAGAGCTCTGCAAGTCAGATAGAAACTGAATTACTTACTTGAGTTAAAGACACCAGGTACACAGGTCTGCCCCTCTGGTAAAGTTTCTAGGGAAAAGACTTCTGACTGGACTGCTGTCAGAGCGAATCAGAGGTCGTTCATAAAATACTGGCGATTACAATTTCTTTGTGTCAGAAACTGGCTGACACTGAGGGTCTGGAGAGAATTAAACTGAACCCAGTTGATCAATACACAAAGCTTATGCAACCGTGTATTCTTCTGGGTGGGGGAAATTCTTCGATCCATCATTGTTCAGCTTCATTCTTCAGTAAATTAACATCTCAAATGACTGTTCGGGTCACATAGGTTCAAATCGCTAAGGCAGAAGCAGCTTTGCCTCTTGAGGACTATCAGGCAGCAGAGAAGGTAAATAAAGAGTTTTGTTTAATGTTTAAAAGAGCATACTAATGGACAATTAGCCAGGGGATTTGTGAGTACTTTTTAAATCCACAAAAAAAAAAAAAAAAAAAAAAAAAAAATCCACAAAGCCCTTAGCAAACTACCATGAGAGTGCTGTGTTTTGGGTTAACACTACAGTACACATTTTAGAAAGACAGAATTGATGGCCAGGATTGTAACAGCTTCTGAGGAGAAATGATGAAAAGAAGGTTACAGGTGTTTTGAAAAGAGAGCAGTAATTTTAAGCAATGTGAAATCTGCATCTAGACCAAAGGATTTGCCTATTACCTAAGCCTTTGACTCATATCTTTAGACCATCATGGCTGTGGTTCTGCTATTTATACTATGGATGTTTTGGGAAGAAACACTGAGTCACCTAGTGCAATAAAAGAAATAGAGTTGTGCAATACTTTGTTAAGCTGTTCAGAGAGAGTAGGCCATACCCTAGATGGCAAGTTGTTATTTCATTTCTTATTTACAATGGGATGAGAAACAATTCACACAGTTATGCTTTATGTTGGTCACTTAATCCCTGCAGTCAACTGAAAAAAAAGTAAATGTTTCAGAGAAGCAGATAAGTTCAGAGGTATTTCAGAGAAATGGTGGCTCTGGAAATTAGGCAGCAGAATAGGGCTGGCTTTTCACAGTTCAGTTTCCAAATTTAGACAGTGCCCTCATTGCTGAAATGAAAAGCAAAACGGAAAAAAAAGAAAGATGGCATATTTGCTTTGGAAAAGCAAAAACAATTATTTCTAAGATATTCATTTTTGAGTTTCACATTTCATTTATATCAGAGATTACTGGAGTTTATATGTCTGCAATCCTGCTACTGAAATAAGTTCTACAGCTTTATGGAATCTTTTTAAAGCAATCTTTCCACAGTAACATTTCCTCCTGTGACAGCATTGAAGCTCTTTCTAGCTTTTGAGGAATAAAATTTTGCATTGCTTTCCTAATGAATTGATTGATGCTTCCCAAGTCCATGAACAACTCTTGAAGTTCTCACACCTCAGAGGTTGATGGAGAAACCCTGGATAGAGACAGCTAAGTATACAAATACACCTGGAATTAATAAAGTAAAGTCAAATTAACCAGCAGTGAGTTAAACTAAGTTTGTGTGTTGTAAGTATCAGATCATTTTTCGGTTTTCTGATATGCAAGGGAGTTACTTGTTTCTCTGACATAAGTCCTGCCAAGTTAGGCTTGGCAGACACCTGAGATGTTCATTACACCAGCAGTCTATTAAAAGAAATCTGTGAAGTCTTAGAAGTTCTGCTGGTAACTTCATGTCAACAAATTATTTGTTTCCTTCATCAAAGCAATTTTATTCCCTCTCAGGTTTGTCATTTTCCAAACCGTACTCATCAGTTTGTAGCTGCAGCATCCTCTTACAGTGTGGGGTATGATAACAAGATGATTTTTTCCATATATTAAGTCAATTCTTGCTTTCTTAATACAATTCGACCCAGTTAGATTACTGGTCTCAGTCTGACTGGGCCAAGGATGCCAATAAAATAACCTTTGCAGCACAAAAATGTCACTCACAGCACATTTCCTAAGAACTTTGAATTTATCAAACCAAGTTAATGGGCAAGTTTCGAGAAGAGGCTATCTTATACTCTGCAAAGACAAGAGCTAACATTGTGTATACATTACACTTTTGCACATAAAACTGGCTGCAAGTATCCTTACATCATGTATATGCCAAACCTGAGCAATGCGTAATTAAATCAAGATGAAGCCCTTCCTAGTACTTATTAAAAATTTAAGTGCTTAACAGGAAAAGTTATAGTGTGTTAAGGACATTATTCGAACACTTCCTATCACATTATTTTTCTTTCTTATTTAGAAATAAAAGATTAATTCTGCACCTTCTATACTACAGGTACTAGAATATAAATGTGCTCAGTCCTCTCCAAACACAGCACACATGACCTGTGAACACATAAGTGTTTCCTATCTATGAGCATCTCTAGGATCTCAAGATAAAAAGAGACACTTGGAAACAAAATATTCTTACTGTTCAAAGGAATTTACTTCTCCATGAAAAGATTATTCAGTGCTCTAAAACATCTGGAACTACTTCACCTAAAACCTTCTGTAGACATCTGTAGACACCAGACTGTGTCTGGTGCTGGAATTCATTTGTGGTGTGTCAAGTATCTGTGAAATCAGCTTCTTTCCTGAATTTGTAGACATATTTCCAAAGGAATAAGTAATTAAAAATGCCTCCTCTGCAAGTATTTCAGTAGAGTTCAGTTGTGAATTTTGCTGGAAGATGTGTCACCCGTAACAAGGTCATAGGTGCTGCTGTATTTATTTAAGGGGCTGTATAACACATGACAGTAGTGTAACAGCCCTGGTCAACCATGCAGCCATTCCTGGCAGCCTGCACCCAGGCCAAGAGCAAAACTAAGCTCTGAAATGTTCATAGCATATCATTGGTTGACCTCTGACAGATATGTGGCTTGGGACAACTTGGGACAATGGCAGTGGTTGCCAGGAGCCTCCAGTCCCTGGACTTGATCATCCCAGCTCACACATGCTTAAAAAGGTCCAAGGATGGTTTTGGCCTCTGCCAATGAGCAGTTGTGTTCCAGATGAAACCTTCCATATTGTTGAGATGAAAACCTGAGACACACACAGTAGCAGCAGGAAGACAGGAGGAGGAGGAGGATGTAAACCAGGTAATGCTGTGACCCATGGCAGCACTACAAGTGCCGGAAATGTGCTTCATGTCTGATTTTCTCCTCATCTTATTTTAGTGCAGGAGAGTAATGGGCTTTCATGGCAGTCGGGAACTTCTCAGCAGGCGTAGCACTCACAGGATGCAATGCATCCTCTTGTCTAACACTTAATTTTTTATAATCCACTCCAACTGCCACTTAATCAGAACAAAACTGAAATAGTAACATAGGCAGAAGTGGAGCAGATGTTTGGAAACAGGTTTTTATCCTACTGAATTATAGTTGTGCCTCAGATAGTCACAACACTAGTTTTCATTTTATGGTTTTTGGTGCAGTAGTAGCCAGGTGCAAATGGATGTCTTGCAACTGTTGGGCTTTTAATCCTTTCTCATGGACTTTAAAGGGCCTTTTCAAGGCTGAAAACTCCTTTTTATCTCAAAGATGACTTAAAAATTCTGAGGGAGACTAGTTCACCTTTGTGCTACCAGCTGTACCCTGCAGACAGAAGCAGCATGTTCTCGAAAGAGTAGTCAGCCTAAGTGAAATACAGTAGGGTAATAACAACAGAGAGGCAAAACCATTAGGACATTTCTGGTGAATTCAGAAGGCAACAGATCAGCAAGACAGCTGCTTTATTGTTTTTAAGGTCACGTAGACTTAGCAAAGTTGACTCACTGATGCTCAAAGAACAGCAATGAGCAGTTAAAATTGTAGGAAGTTGTAGGAGTTGTAGGAGTTGTAGGAAGCTTTGGTGCCTCTGTAGCCTTGGGAAAATTTCATCTCTCTCATCCAGAACTTCATGTGAAAGGAGAAGTGTTCAGTCTATATCGAATGACATGATTAAAACAGGAGTGACAAACTAGGGTTACAAACTGGGAGTGAGGTTTTCCAACACCTTGAGCCAAGGGCTTAGCTGGCCTATTGGCATGCAACCCAGGTAACAACTTTATCACTCTTTTACACCTGATAATTTGCCTTTTTATGTACCTATGTACTTTACACATTCAACGAGTACTTGAGAGTTGAGGAAGTTTGCCAGTTTGGAGAGTTTTCAACCCCACCATTATCTTGCTTCATTAACATTTCTTCCCTTTGTTCCTGAGCTGATCTAAGTATCCACTTCCTATCTTGCAGTGATATTTTCTTAAAATATATCACAAGTGTTGTTTATTTCTGTCTCAAAGTAAAACCTTCACCAGTACTATTCCTAGTGCACATATTATCAAAGTAATCTGCCCAGAGTCATCTTGGAAACCTGCCTTAGGTCCAACAGCAAACTTGGATACTCAGGCACAGAGGTGAGCTAGAGAGGCTTAGTATTTGTAAAGGGTTGTAAGAGCCTCCAATCACAGACTTTAAAGGGAAGGATCCAAGCTAAAACATTTCACTATGGAGATATCAGAACTTTTTGCTCTGCCTAATTTCTGAAGTGACTTCTGGCAAATCAGTTAGGCAGTATAGCTGCCTTTGTTGTTCAGTGTATATAGGAAGGCTGTGCAGGTCTGTGGCCACTGTCCATCCCTCAGCTGTGGCAAAACCAAATGGTACAGAACAGACTGAGGTCTGTTACAATCCTTGCAAGTCCTTCAGTTGATCTGCCACGACCTGCCCTGTCTCCAGGAATAGCACTCCCAGAACAAGGCAGCAAGATATCAACATCAGCCATACAAGTCCACAGCTCATCCGAGTCCTCACACCTCCCACGTTGAAAAGAGAGAAGAAGATTTGTTTGTAGGGCTATCAGTCCAGAATATTTCATTTCAAAAATTCTCTAACCCCTCAGATATTTAGACTTTTTTTTTTTTTAACAGAATCATTTAAAAATTATTCATAATTATGAAGCAGAAACCCTCTGCACCTGTATCACAGAACACAGGTTAATACTTTAGTACTCTATGTCAAGAACTGTGGAGTAGTATAAAAACAGGCAAGAAATTATTTCTTTCCAAATATGAGGGCAAGCTTATATCTCCATCAGGTCAGGATGGGTAAACCTGTCCTGAAGTTGGAGTCTCACTCATTGCCAGTAGCACTAGGGAGAACTCACACAGTCAGGGAAGAGATTTCAGAGAAGAACATTACTCGTTATGAGCCTTTATCTTTTGTTTAATATACTTGTTTAATCCTGAGGGATACAGCCTGTCAATGAAAAATCTAATATATGAGATTTGACATTAAAAATACAGCACTAAGTTCTGTAAATTCCAGCCAGGTGTATTTGGCAACATTTCATTCATTACTCCCTATGAGGATCCTCTTTTATATTTTCTGCAAGCAAAAAATATGAGGGATAATTTACCACAGTGCTCTCAGGTACCTCTCTGGGAAAGCTCAAATGATCACTATAAGCCAGGAAACATTTCTCAGAACTCAGACTTCAGTGCATGAAAATTGTGATATAAAATATAAATAAATAATCCTGCAATGCAGACTTAAAATTTACAGGTGGTCTGGCATTAAAAAAAAAAAAAAAAAAAGTTATTGAAATGGGTATTGAACACTTCCATGTGCTCTAGGCATCAGTCAGTGATGTTTCACTGCTCATTCAGTTATCATGATGTTTATTTGCTAAGTGATTATCACACATTTTTATGTAGTTTAGATCTACTTACCGTCACAGTCTGCTGACAGGATGCTGGGAGATAGTATACCTGTTCCTTTTTGTTTGGAGACAGATACATTGGTTTCTAAACAACTTCCTTGATAGCTGACAATTCCTCAGTTTCTGCCCACAGCTTGGTGTATATTCTGTATGAAGAATCAACTACTGACAGCTAGAGTGCATTAATTTTTAGAGTCTATCCATGATTCACAATTAGGAACTTTCAAAAGCAAGCTTTTATTCTGAAAACAGGGTGAATTTGATGTTGATATGAGGTAACTGATCAAAATATTGTTGCAAGAAGAAAATAAAGTGGCAAGCTGTGTTAAGTTTGACACATAGTCTCATGCAAAACAGAATTGCTATTAGTCAGCAATGTGCAAATTCGTGATTTTCTCTCTGTATCTATTTGTTAAATTTATTCTTATGTGAAAGAACACTTAAGCTACAAACTGAGATTGGAGCCTCACGATACATGCCTTTGAATGTATTTGGCAATAAGAATACAGTCTAGTCCATGTTCTGAGCTAGGTAAGTACATGCACTTCCATTTCAGGCAAAAATAAAGTTTACAATAGATGCAGGAATCAGTCCTGTATGTCTTGATCTTGGCCCCCATTGACCATCTAGCCAGACTTTCCCTTCTGTAGCTTCATAGCATGCAGATGCTGAGGATGGGAGCGTACATGGACGGACTGCTTCCTGACTGCATGGGCACTCTGTGCTCAGTGTTATGGACTGCATGAGCACAGTCTCTTCCTAGATACTTTGCAGGTAAGAATTATGCCACATTTGAGCCTCTTGGCCTCTATATTTGATGTCTGCACCAGCTAAGCATATGTGCTTCAAGGTACACATGGGTGAAGAGCCACTGAGCAACATAACAATTCTAACCATGCAACTTTGAGATGAAAGCAATCTCTCTGGCCTTGTGCAACTGGGAATGAACAAATTCTGTAGCAGCACTTAAAGAAGAAAGGAGTAAGCTGCTATCCACATACCTTTGCACGTTCTAAGTATCCACCTGTTTTTTGAGCACATAAAATACATTAGCACTCATCACTAACACTATCAAATACCAGCACAACAGCAGTCTTGGATTGTGTTATCATCAATAGAGAAAGGTATCCTGATATGCCTTAGCAGCTCCATCCTTGTAGAAACAGCACAACTATAACAATAAATAAACAACTGGAGTGGCTGAGTAACTTTGTTAAACTGCTGTGTGCTTTCTCTTTGCTTAGCACAAAGGAGCTTCATTGTTTTGTTCTAAGATACACTGAAAGTGGAGCCCTACTGCTGTTTTCATTTCACACAGAACTTGGGGACTGCTCTTTAACAAGGAGCAGCTGAGTTATGCTACCCAGGTGTGTCCATTTAATTTACTAGCATAGGCATAGTCTAAGTCCTTGAAAGAAGAGACCTTGAAAGACAGCACAGGTGTAAGAGGTAAACTCTGAGCAGCATGAAATAGTGCAGAATCTGTGGGTGAAGGGGATATTGGGCTGGTGTAAGTGCTGGTAGTCTCCAGTGATTATTCCCACTATAGAAAAAGGATGGCTAAAGCTTTCCACACATCCATAAGATGTCATATCTTGTGATCTATCTCTTCTCCCTTCATTTTTCTCCTTTGTAACTACAAGCCTTTCCTGGAGCTGATAGCTCTATCCAGAATGACTCATAGAGATGTCTAAGATACGTCTAAGAATCCTTTTATTCTGGATGATGGTAATGGCAAAATTCCCACTGACGTGAGTGAACTTCTACAGACCACTGTAGATTTATTGTATGTTCTTAATTCCAACTGCCCTGAGGTAAGAACGTTCTTAAATACTTGTATTCTCCATTTCCAAACAAACCTTTTTTTTTTTTCCTGATCTAAAAGCAAAAATCTGTAAGGAATGACTTTTTGAACCAGCTAGGATGAAGAAAGCTTTTTTTCCTGGCTTTTAAGAGGATCCAAGTTCTTAAACCACTACACTAGTTTCTTATTAACGTTCAGCTCTTGCTTTTATCCATCTCCTCTCCAGCACAAAAGCTCATCTGAAAGCTATTAGTGTCCTACCTTTGGAGCTCAGAACAATGCATCTGTTGCTTGTAAGTGTGGTCTGATACCAGTGAGAAATAACTCCATCATTCAGCACAGTCATCATTCTGAGGAGGGAAATCCAACTGAATATGCTGCTAGAAAATGTATGCATTCCTTAAGTAAACAGGCCTCTGTCTGAATTTCCTATAGGTCTGGGAAAAAAAAATGACAAAAAATTACGGGCTTTAACTGATACCAATAAATCTCCACGCACTTCTGCCCTCAAGGTGGGAAGGTATTTTAAATTCAATTCATCTGAAAGGAGCAAGTTTGAAATAAATCATCTTTCATCTTTATAGATATTATTTGGATTTCTCCTGTAAGTTGATTCAGTATTATAGCATTTTATAGTTTGTTTTAAAGTTATTCCTTATGAACATGGAGGTGTTATTTATGGGTAATGAATTTTGGCATGTTGTTTTGCCTCATTGCATTATACCTGGCTTTTTTGTGTTGAAGAATTGGTTTCAGTGAGAATACTTAGTGTGCACAAGTCAGAATCTGCCTTTTAAGGAATATTTTTAGAAGTGAGTGATGGTATTTAGTGCTCTGAGGGTGTGCTTTCCACTCACAGGAGTGTTATGTTCATTACAAGAACAGACAGAAACCAGAAATCCAAATTGCTAAGTACTTGTTTAGAAGACTAGTGCCAAGACTCTATTCAAGAAAACAAGTAGAAGTCCTAAGTTTCAGAGTCCTGGCAGATAGCAAACAAGGATGTATCCGCTCACAGAGAATGTTACCACATCTTCACAGTAAGAGCTTTTGCAGATGCACTTGCACAGAAGTTGAATAATTGAAAGCTTTCTATGTAAGTGTAGGGTACTTTGTGGCAAAATGTCTGCTTGCTCAGTCCAGACTTCAACTTGGCACAGTAGCTGAGCCTGTCTAGAGATGCCCCTTCTTATGGCAAGGCTTCCCAGCCCCAACTTCTGGAGTTTCACAGCACCTGCTCACCTGGAAGCGCTGGCAGCCCTCACTCACTTCTGGCTGCAGGAAATGCTGTAGACAACAACCTCAATAAATGTTGGCAGCAAAATTTATTCAGCTTCAGCGATCAGGCAGCACTGTGGAAAACAATGACAGTCACTGAAGAGCTTACTTGCAAGTTATTGACTGAAGTTGTTCCTGCATGGAAAGTTACTCAAGTAATGTTTTATGGATTTTTACACACAAGCATTATAGGCTGTTTTCAGAAAATTTGTTAGAGAGAGAAGCTATGTTTATTTAATCAGTTGTTGCAAAAAAACAGTGTTGGGAGTACAATAAAGCTTCCTTGATCCTTTCAGAATTTGCAAAGCCAAGATAAATGGAGAAAGACTAGAACTATAGCTAATTTGGGGGATTGGTAAAGATGTATGACTTTCTTATAGCTAAAATACTCCCTTCTCTTTAGGAAAAAAGTGCTCTGCAGTATAGGAATATGTAATATACAGCTTGCATAAGCACTCATGATCTGTGAAAGCTTACATTTCTTGTCTGCTTCAGAGGTTATAAGATAGATATAATGGAGAGTTGCATTTAGGCTTTAGTGGTGTTTATTCCTGGAACTGATTAACTGAATACCAAAGACAGTCTGCAGCAATATGTTTCTGCCTGCTTGCCACAGTGTGTGTGAGCGTGCACTCAAGAGTTCATTACTGTGTCAAGTATATTAACCAGCTTAAAATATATATAATTTCTCTCTGCAAACATTTCTTTGTTTATAAACAAATGTATAGAGGGAAAAAGAAATTTTGTGAACTATAAAGACTATTGTAGATGCTGTAGTGTGTGTATGTGATAGAGACCCTTGTGAAAGCTGAGTTATCACAATGTCTTCTTTCATTTATGAAAAGAAGTAAAATTCTTTAGTACCGCAGTTACTGCTGTTCAGTAACTGATTTGTTTGCAATATTTTATAAAATAAGTGCAGCTCCTGGGAAGCTTTGTTCTGCCTGTACTTGTCATGCTTTCACTTTACTTCTACTTTCACCAGAATACAATCCTTTTACTTGCAATTTCGGATGAATGAAAGCTCAGTTATCAGCACAAAGTTACCTCTGGTAGAGGAAGCATGTACTCAGAATAGAAGTATTGTGCCACCAGCTGTGTTAAATTGCTGCCTCTGAGCTATTGCGGGACAATTCAAGCCTGCTTGTAAAACATAACAGGAAGGCATGTGCGTTGCCAAGGAAACCCTTGGCTGCAAGTTTATTGTATAAATAACACCGAGGTGGGGAAGATGTGGCTCACAGAACAGAGGGAGGAAAAAATGAAGAAGCTCCTGCCATGTCTCTGTGACTGGGGGAGGGTCAGGAGCAGAAGCAGTGAAATAGCTTTAATGCTTCAAGGGGCTGACCTTCTTCAAGTTGGGGGAAACAGGGAAAGTGGGTCTGTCTTTCAGAAGAGGGGGAGAAATATGACCTTGATGGTCAAGTCCATACACTGCAGGGTGGAGAAGCAAGAATGACCCATGCACATTCTCACAGTCACTGGAGGAAGAGAACCACTACTGGATTTGCCCAGTGCTATATAAGGAAGTCTGTAAGATCAGGTCTGTGATGAGTAGTGCTGTGACAAGGAAACTGAAAACAAAACAAGGAAGAGAGAACTTAGTATAGTATAATGTGATTCTATATCTAATCTTTGGAACAGATTAAAAACAGCAGCAATACACTTACATCCTCTGAAGCTTACCTGTGTATAGATTCCCTAAGTCTTGTGGGCAAGATGCTGTGAGAATTTAAAGCCTAAGCAGTGGGCAACAAATCACATGTGTGTCATTGGCAGCAGGTGTGTGCATTGAAAAGCTGTCACTTACATTAGATCTGGTAGATAGTGTCCACAATTAATTAGCAGCATCAGCAGTCATTTGTGAAGGGCTCACGTTAGTTTTCATCCATTTGAGATTCTTTACTGCTTTACAGCTAGAATCTGAGCACGGCAGTGCTATGAGAAGGACAGATGGGGCAGGGGTTTCTAGCAGAGAAAGCAGGCTTACAGCTCAGGACTGGTTTCCTTGCTGCAAGTGATGGGAATAGGTTGCTTCGAGTCCTCATTCCTTACATGCTACATTCAGTAAAATGGAATAATACCGCTTAATCATGCTTAAAGCATTTTGAACTATGGACCAAGAGAGTACTGTGTAAGAACTGACAGTATTATTATCTGTAGTATCTGACAGTATAAATTATCTGTGCAAAGATGCTGAAGTACTCCAGAGCAAATGAGCAGTAAAAGTACCCACTTAGCTATGGCACCTGGCTAAATATCAAGTAAAATGTTGCTAGTGGGATTAATTTGAGTTACATTAGTTATTCATGACAGTGTTTTTATTTTCTTTAGATATTGTGTGTGCTTACGTGCACCTGTCTGAAGTTAACAAAAATCCAGAAAAAAAATCCTTGTGGAAAGACAGTGGTGAAAGCAAAATGATTAGATATGCAAAGTCTTAATGAATTCTTAAGGACTCTCATTACCAGAGAGTAACCAAATAACCAAAAGCAAATGGATCAGCGTGGTGGTGTGCTGACTGCCAGAGCTCTCCTCCAACAGGAGCACAGTCCAATTCCTCTTTTCTTTGTGCAGTCAGTCTTTGCATCATTTCTGAAAAGCATGCTCAAGTGCATCTCTAAAGATAATTTCAGGCGGCTGCCCTGGCTTCTTTTGCCTCTCGGGGGCTATGTGGACACATTAGTCGCTTTGCCTTCAGAAGAAGTGAAAGGCCAAAAGTCCACAGAGTAAGCTGCAGATGAGGCAGACTAATTGGTCTCAAAATCAAAACATATGGTTTCTTTCAGGATCTTGACTTTTTAAATACTTGTTTAAAGTAAACATTTGCAATTCCTCATGAAAGGCACTTTCCTCCCTGAATCCTCTTGACCCTCAGTGACCTTTCTTACCAATTGCACATTGCTTTACCCTTGCGGATGATTAAATCTGGAGAGGCTTTTTTTTTTTTTTTCTTCTCTTATCCTCTACATTCGTCTCCAAGGACTAAGTTAAGATTCAGCTTGAGGAAAGCCAACCTGGGTAAGAAGGACTGAAATACACCAGATGCCCACCTGAGGACTCCGTGCAGGGGTCTCGGCTGGGGCCGCAGGGAAATGAAGCTGCTATTCATACTTGTTGGCATAGAGATTTGTGGGCCAGGAAAATAACCTGGCTCACTAAAGGTAGGTTTTCAAGCTAATCTTTGAACTGAAAAGCATTTGGAATGCCTTCTGGCCCCTAGGCAGAAGGGGTGGCTTGAGGCAAAGCCATCCCTGAGATGAGGCATTTGGAAGCTGCGGCCTGTGGCATGCCTCATCTGGCAGAAGGCTGACGGAAGCACTTGACTCTAGGATGCTGTAGCTGGGGAGCAGTTTCAGTTTATCTCCTGCGTGTCTGTGCAGGAAAGTTGATTGAAGTCTCTCTGAAGCCACTTTATTCATGATTTGTGTACTGGGCTGGGAAGCATTCCCTTTCTCCAGTGTGCAAGAGTTGGTGTCAGAGCCAGCGGATATGAGCATTGCCCAGTCACCTGCTTCCCAGCACAGCAGACCCTATGCTCACTGGAAATACAAGGTGAGATATTGTCTGAGTTAGGACAAAAATTGTTCAAGTGCTTCTTTCTCTGTTTGCTGAGAAGTGAGAGAGCATATATCTCATCAGAAAAAAGTCATTTATGCAGTTCCTCAATGTGCAGCCATAGTGAAGGATTCAGCAGGAAAAGAGACGTTCCCATTGCAGGGTGAGGGCTCCCTTTGGCAAGGAAATGATCCCATGCAAGAATTCTCATCCTATTCAGTCTGAATTAGGACCTTGAATCCAGATTTCTCATGTCTACGGAGTGTACCTTCACTTCCTCATTGCTGGATATCCTGACCTGATTGAGCAACTTAAGATGCAGGGTAGGTACCTTCCCTGTTTTATTTCTGCTAAGTTCTTCAACTGGTGCATTATGAAATCACAATTTTCTGATATGATTGCTATTCATTTATTTGTGAAGGGTGGACTTAAATGCAAGAATCAAGGCAAGCTAGGCTGAAGAAGACTCTTGAAGTAAGAGTATAATCAAATGTCATAGTTTACTATGGCTTAGTTCAATATCTTCATAAGCTTATTTATCAGTCTTCATCTCTTTCATGGACAAGGTCTCACATCTTGTGTATATGGCCATACAGATTGGAAAATGTATATCAGAACTGTGCAGTTTCTTGTGGCAGGAGGCAGCATAGTGATTTGGCAAAGAGTATTTCTTCACAGAGTTTAATATACCCATACCTATGCTCATCAGTTGTCTTTGCTGATTAAGTTATCCCCTCAATTACTGTTTTTCTTAAAATATCTTACCTGATTACATTAGTTGACTCCACAAGTACATTAACAACTACGTGTTTTGTAGGTTAGATATGTTGTTATAATCCGGAAAATAGAAAGGTAGGCATTTAAAACTTCTATAGCATGCAAAAGTTTATTGTTGCCATGCTGTGCTGCTGAAATTAATCACCTGGAAAAGAGAAGATAAATCTCAGCAGTATCTGCATGAGTGACAGAATGAGACAAAAATGAAGAACTTCAAATCCCAGGAGGGATACTCAATGTGTTAATATTAGACAGACTGCACTGAGTGAAGATAAGTGTCCACCTATAAATTTTTTCTCACTTTAACACAGCTCCTGGAACTAGATGGGGAAAGTTCTTTCCTGTTTGCTGATAATGAGATCCCACTCTTCTCATTTTCAGGTGAAGCGGAGACATGCCTGAATTTATCACTGGCTATACCTACTCTGTGAATTGGTTGTTCTTTATCATCTAGATCTTGGTCTGGATGGAGTGTTCTATAACCCATCACAGCTTGCATGACTGAGTTCCCCTGGACATTTGGGGAAATGTGAATGTGCAAGCATGGAGCTGGGGCTGAGCATCCCTTTAGAGCCTTGGAGAAGCTTAAGGCAGACAGCTGAAGAACCATACGGCAGGAGGAGCTTACTGGAGCTCTACAGAGTGGTGCAAGAGTAAATGATGGTTCCGGAGGTTTTTCATAAAATCTTAGAATCCTGAGACTTTGTACAGAAAAACTTAGTTTCATTCTGAAGGGAGCTTGCAGCACTCTGTAAAAAAATTCAGCCTGTCACTGTATCTGCTGGTTGAAGAAGTTGTAAAAGACAAATTACCTTGGAAGTAACACACTAAAACGTGCAAAGAGGTTTCTTCATCTAAATTATCTCTTAAGGTGCTGATAAGAAATTCCTTCCTTCCCACTCCCATCCCAAACCTCATCATGAATTCTCACTGAAAACAACTCTCCCAGTCTCCCAAGAGGTGAGGCAACTCCCTGCACTCCACCCTCCTTTCTACTCCAGCGGAGACTTTAAAGCTGAGAATTGAAATTCCACAGAAGAAGGCTGCTTTTTGCGCAGTCATTGCATCAATCACACAGGGTTTGCAGAAGTTAATGAGTACAAGCTGCCTCATGAGAGAGCATGCAGATGTCCACTTGTTTGTAGAGTGACTGAGCCTGATAATCTGATCACAAGTTTGGCATTAATTTCATGGCATGGCTGTATGGGCATTTCCCTTCCACATGTAAGATGGTGACTAGCAACAAGCACCACTGTCAATCAGTTAACGTACTTAGGAATCTGTTTGATGTTAGCAAAGAGTTGAGCTGATGGCACTTTGTAGCCCCCGAAATCCTGCCATGCAAATCCTGTCTGCCTCAAAGGCCCCTGGACATCTGAGCTGGCTTTGGAAATACCAGCCTCGTTAGCAGTGACATTAGCGGATATTCTTAAATCAGGATGATTCAGTTAGTTGCTAGGCTGCTCTACAGTCTGATGCTTGAGAGAATAATTTTTAATGGCAGGGGATCTCTCTGAGATGGGACTGTCCCAGTTGATGTCAGACACACAAACTCAGCTTCCCTGACATCATCTGGCAACATGATATAGAAAAAATGACATACATCATGGAAAAGGCATGAGGCACACCCTGACCTCTGCACACTTGCCACCCAACAAAAAAAAAAAAAAGAAAAAGGCTGCATAGCTAGACTGTTTCCATTAGCTGAAGAAAGCACCACTTTAGCAAAAGTAGGAAGGAGACGTACCTTCTATTGAAATATCTGAGTGCTTTCTAACAAGGAGGTCTTTCAAATGTTTAATGTTATTTTCCTGAGACCATATTTATATTTTATAGCAGTATTGTGCAGGAGCAGTTTGGCCCAGCACTTCTGTGAATGAATTACTGAATGGGTTGAATCAGATTCTTTTGCTAGGGGAAATATATCTCACAGAGAACACAGAAAGCAAAGTTGCACCACAAACAGAGACTATTCTAGTGGTAAAAAAAAAAAAAAAAAGAAAAAAAAACAAAACTATTCTCTTAGCTCAGTTTTAATTCCCCCTCTCTCTTTGTCTCAGCTGATTCTTTTTAAAGAACTGGAAAGTTACATTTTGTCTATTCTGATAATCAGGGACTCAACATATGAAGGGGACTCCAAAGAGTGTAGCAGCTCAAGGCTGATTCCTGGACTGGGGGAGAGATATCCAGGTGCTGCCACCTCACCTCTCACTGCTCTTTGACATTCCAGCTTGTGCTGATATCTGTCCTTACAACTGCAGTCCATGAATCCATATGCAGAATGGAATTAACAGCAATCACCCCCTCTCAAATTTTTTAAAAATCAAATTGGGAAGAGCATGTGCAGGATGCCAAGCCCATGCCATGACGAACTGTTGCAGAGCCAAATGACCTTGCTACTACCTTCCCTAGCAGCAACCCAAATCTGACTATGTGGCTGTGGCTTGCAGGGTTGCAGAGAGGCTGAGTAGGTCAAAATTAAGTGAGAAATGCAGCTACAGGAAATTTGTGATTAGAATTTTTCAGTACGGAAATTCAACAGTGAACAGTTTAAGGTATAAAATCCATGTTAAAATGTTTTGGCCCGAAAACAATACTCAAATAAAACATATTCATTTTTTAGACTGATTCTTAGACTGTCAGGCCACCGGCTCCAGCATCTACTCAGGCAAGGTGGGCTTCACCTCAGCACAGACGGGAGCAGACAGCCAGAAATGTATCTGTCAGTGTCCTTCAGCACCAGAGATGTGCTCTGCTCCCAGCAAGTGAGTCGGTAGGCAGTTGTGGGTGTCCAAGCTGAGTGATGGCACAGTTCCCCTCCTGGATGCTTCTTCCAGCTGAAGGCTCTGTTCTTGTTTTAACCAACCTATCTACTCCCATGATACTCACATGCTTTCCACTTCATTTGCATGTAGGAAACATCCATTTCCGGATGACTTACTACACCATGCTCTCCTTTGATATCCTGTCCAGCTGCAGTCAAAGTCATCTTTTGTTATGTACAAATGGAGTAGGTCCCTTCTGCCACAGCCTGAGCTGACTCTAGCTTCTTTCTGCTAGTCTGCACTACGCTCCCAGTACTTAGGGTCTGCCTTTAGTCTAGAGGAACACAACAAACATGTTTAAATGGGGCCTTTCCTACAAGGTGAAAGCCTCTTTAAACCTGAAGCTCCAAAGATGCAGACAGGATGCTGCTGAACACAAGTGCTTGTAGTTACTCTCTCATGGAAGTAGTTTTTTTCTCTGGGAGCAAGTAGCTACTCTTCTGTGCCAAGGACTTTTATATATACTGATACTCCTCTGCTTCAACCATCTTCAAAAGCACACTCATCCACAACTTCCACTTCATCTTTTCATCCCTTCCATATCTTCTCTATCATAGCCCATTGAACATGCTTTGAACAGTACTCCTCCAGCATTTTGACCTGGTTTAGTCCCTTCCATTGCACTAGAACTATTTCTTCAAAGCAAATCCATTAATAGAATCATTTGTATTCAAGTTCACGCTCTTCGTGTTAGCTATCTGCTCTTCCTCTATCTACCTATTTCTGAAACTTCATCCTCTGTCAACTATTCTGATCTTCTAAGTGAGGCACCTCAAAATATTTGCATTTCTTCTGAATAACAAGTTACTAAACTTGGACTTGGAGCTACAGTGCAACTGAGCAGCATCAGTCAGATTTGGGGTGTGGGCAAACAAACGTTTTCTTGCCAGCCAAACACAGTGGACTAACATCAGGGCATCTTGTTTCTAAGACAGAAAGGATAACAGCTCCCAGATAACTGGCATGTTGAGCAGAAAACATTACAAGGCTCTCAGATGCATTTGTGACTGGGGGCCACATAAATATCAGCACATATATTTCAGGTAGGTAGGTTACAAGGTAATGGATAACTTTGTGAACTTCTAGCTTACTTAGACCAATTTCTAAATGAGAAGAATTATAGAGCTTTTTTTTTTTGCCAAGGGTTTGAGAAAATACTCTAAGGTAAAGATCTGTCTTGTTACAGCACTAGAAAGTATAGAATGATTGATTTCATCAGTACAAGCACAAGCTATTGCTGCATGAAATTGGCAGTACAATTCAGCAGTATGAAGAGATCAATGAGAGAAGACAAGGATATAAGGCAGATAAAATTGACACCACTCTGGCTGTGTGACGCACATCCATGCACATGAAATATGTGATGCAACGAGTTGTCAGCTGAAAATTTCAGCCATCATTTGATAAATCTTGAGTGGTTCTAAATAAAAAGGAGTAGGAGAACACAGACAATGTTTTCAATTATATTTCAGGTGAGTTTCTTTTAATATGTATATATTTTAAAGAAGCATGAATTATATAGAAAGAGAAGAATGAAGGGTGGTTTTTTATACCGCCTACAGTAATGAGGAGAATAATTTTGTCTGCATATTTTATCCAGCCACTGTTGTTTTAAACTTGCCTCTGGACTATCTGTTCATCTTTGCAGCCCCTTACATGGCTGCAGTGCTCTGCTTTTTTGAAGGTTTACATAGGGCAAAAGGGCAATACGCTGCAATGTGACCTCTGCAAATAGGTTTGCAGCTTCATGTTCCAGGTCCATGACCGTAATTAGACTCCTGAAGTAGTGGGGGAAAATGTTGCAATGAACTGAATAGGAAACCTGGTGCTTTTGTAGGGGATTATAGATTGGTGGTGCCTACAATAGCCAGGAGGCAATTGAATTTCCGCTGGTAAACATTGGTAGCAGAAAGAAAAAAATGAAGAGAGATTAAGTCAATATAAAATATGTAATTCAGAAGAAACAGAATGAAAGAAGAGTCTCTGCAGGACATGGCTGCTGTGCTGCATCACAGCAAGATCTCTGGGAGCAGATCACAAATTTCTCAAGGTTTGAGGCCATTACTGAATGTAGTCTGAATATATCAAGAACATTTCTCATTTTTATAATGGCTTAACAATAGGCTACACTATCATAGAGTATGCCAGGGACATAAACTTCTGCTATAAATTGCAGGAATTGCATGGCTGTTTTCTCCCAGAATGGAAGATGAGAGCTATCCATGCTCAGTGAAGACAGAATTATTTTCATCTATGTGGGTCAATTTAGAAAGCATTATTAAAAGCAAGCATAAAATTTGTCACTATAATTGTGGTTGTTCCTGATGGTAAAAACCACAGACAAATCCATTAATGAGATGGGATGCAAAGGAAACACAATACTGCCACAAAATGTACTGTGCATTCCCTCTGAGTGATCAACCTGGCTAAAAAGCAATTTAGTCTAACCCCATTTTAAATAAGTAAGAGCAATCATCTGTCCAAAAACAATCATAGCTTTTAGGCAAGAAGGCTATGTTCTAGCCAGAGATGAGAATTTGTATGGAGCTTGGCATAGCCATGAGTTTGCAGTCAGGGTCAGGGGACGGTACAAATGAAAGAGCAGTTTTGCTTTAAGCTAAATTGCTTTGAGACATCAGGGACAGCAAAGCATTTCCAGCTCACACTGGTGATGGGAGAAGAAACATACCAGGGCAGGACATAGCCAAGGAGTGACGGGTGCTCACATTGGCCGAGGGCAGGATGAATCAACAGAAACCAGCAATTACTGGACTTTGCCCTGGGCTTTGATAACCTAAGGAGCAGGACGTGGCTAGACAGAATGAGCCAGGAGAGGTGATACACAGACACTACAGGGCAAGACTCAGCTGGGTTCTTGACCTTCCCTATTTCAGAGCTGGATTCTGAATCTTAGTCATTCCGTTGCATGGAGTGACCTTGCCATCAGTTTATCAGTCATTCTGCTCATCCCTGTCTCACCTGAAAAAGCCAAAAAAGCCGGACCAAAGAGCAAATACAACTAGGCTACAAAGAGAAAAAAAAAAACACAAAACAACAGTCTTTAAAGATATAATTAAATAATTAACTTCTCCTGTTTCACCTACCTTGAGATGGCACTGCATGAGAGTGCATATTTATGTGTTTTATTAACCAAATCTCATCCATTAATTTATTTCAGGAAGGACAGGGCCAAAGTAAGTTGGGAAAGCAGCAGACCATGCTGTGGAAATAGGTGCTAGAGAAGGGCACAGAGCCAGCAGTGGTGTGTCTGCTCTGCTCTGTGGCTTTCTCAGATAACACTTCTTACAGTCAGTATCACACTAACAAACAAGAACTGCTTTGTGCAGCCTACTCCAAAACGTTTGGCTCCAGGTGGAACCTAAGACGCTTGAGTTAGAGGAGGACTACAGCCAAGGGATGCAAAATAAGTGAGATTATTAGTTTAGATAAGAAAGCCATCTGATTGATCTTTAACAGGCATTTCAGAAAGAAGAGACAAGCACAAGTCTCTTGGGACCCTCAGGAGAGCTCTGTACAGAACATTTGTAATACTAGATTAAAAAGAAAAAGAGAGGAATGTGAATTAAAAAATATATTAGTCAACTAAAATAGTCTATTTTAAACTTTAGGAGCCCTATCTAGCATAAAAATCATAACAACCACTTAATAGGCTTGGTCACAGCCCGTATTCTGCCTTTCTGCTCCTAACTTATTTCCTTTCAACTGCCTAATGGCTTCCTCTGGAAAGGTGCGACACATTTTACTTTCCCACTTCAAAAACTGCTTTTTGTTTATTAGTTAATAATTTCCTAGCAGCCTCAGGTAGTTTCTCTTTGTAAAAATGCCTAGGTAATCCTAGCTGCAGAGGCAGCCTGGCATATTTACACCTCCACATCCTCATTAAATTACCACATGGCCATTCAATACAAGGTGAAGAGCCTGGCCACTGCACTCCTGCTTTCTCTGCGCTCTGTAATTTTAATAACAATTTGTTATTAAAAAATCTGCCTCCATTTGGAGGCGTTCTAAAGGGTCTGAAACTCTAGTGCTGCTTTTGCACCAAGACATAGGGATCAGGCCTAAAATTCTTGGAGTCCCTCTGCTTTTGCAGCTCCTGCCAGGAGGGATCCACACCATTTGAAGGAAAAGTAGACTTTGGTGTAATTACCACTGAATCATGTGGGAATACTTGTGGATGTTCTCTTGTAAGGCCATGTGGATGAGAGAGAGGGTTTTACTGTTCTATCGCATACCCTGTTGTATCACACATTCAGGAGGGAGGGCTGACACACAGGTAAGGTATTCCACTGAGTGAGGGCTTCAAGGTCTGCACAGTGAGGAACAGAAGAGTCTAATCTGAAGAGCTGGTTTGTAGCCATGCTTACCTGACTGTGGAAGCGTACCCCAAGGAGTTTAAATTCCTATGGGAACTCACAGAAGTGATTTCCCATAGAAAAATGTATATCCCACAAAGTCTTCTTGGTAGTGCTCTGAAATTTAAGTGTTAGTCACAAAAGCGCACTCTTATGAACAGTCGGAATACAGGCTTTCCATCTGAATGAGCAGTACTACTGCAGTGAGAGTGACCAAACTTTGGGCTGAGGGATCTCATTTGATTTCCACCCACTCCTTCATTCTTCATCAGCAATCCAGAATGGGTGGCAACTGCAGACAAGTACGTGTTCACTAACAAGATTTTAGCTATCTAAAAAGATAGGCGAGCAGCCTCATTTAGTTATCTTGCCTTTTGTTTGTCACGGGGGAGAGATTGTCACTTTCAGAAGGGATTCCAGATTGCCTACTTCTGCAGCAACTTCCCAAGTGATTTTTTCAAAATGAAAGTTGACTGCCTCTTGCCAAAATTTATTTCATACAAAATGAAACAACTGCCAAAGCATCTGTCAAAGTGGAGATATCTTTGGGAGTGGGGGTCAACCTCACCTAGTGAAGTATGTGCATGTATATGCCAAATTATTTGGGAGGTCTCAGGCAGTACCACATGGAAGAGATTCATTTTTACCAATGCCTCAGAACAGAGCTTTTCTTTCTGGATCATCTCAAGATATTTAAAAATCTTGACCTGCAGGGCTTTTGAAACATTGTGGATGGGTTCCTCCTTTTAGGGGTCTTGTTTTCTACCTAATGTCCCTCATTCCTTCCCCAAAGACCAAAGCAAGGATGTTTGGCAGACTTGTAAGTGTAGAAATACCTCTGAGAAGAAAACTGCATTAACTGTATTAAATTGGCATGCTCATACTGATTTAGTTGTTTGTTTGCATGTCTTTTCCTGAGGCAGATCAAGTGTGCTTTGCCACAGTTAAATTTCATTTAATATTAGAATTGGCGATGTGGGTAAGTTTTACTGAAACATAATCACAAAGGATGTTCTTCATGGTGTAATTTTTTGTGAGAAGCCTCACGAAATAACATTTTAACATTAATAACATTTGTTCTGCAATGCCAAAAGATCAGTAACTGAAGGTAATGTGGAAAAAAAAATCTTATTTATGTGATTTATGCATTTAAATAGTAGATGCAAATCATAATACATGAGGCCAAAGTTTACTGAGTTAAAACTTTTAGTATGAAATACATGGTTTGAAAGCTCAAAACATTCTATTTTAGTTCGTAATTACATCAGACAGTTCCTTCTCTGCATCAGCTACATGGGGAGAAAGAACAAACTTTGTGTGAATAAACAAAATATCATTTCTGTCTATAAGCTTGCCTTATGTATACAAATACTTCGGAAACTGAATAATTTTGTGTGATCATTTAATAATAAGTCTTAAAATCCAGAACTCATCGATGTATATATATGTACATATACTCATTGCAAGCTAAAAAATGAATGCTGGCTCTGGCCCAAGATGGGCAGTATATCTAAAAGAGAGTTTGCATGTTTAATAAAAACTTTCCTCTGTCAAGTTGATTTAAAAACTGCAGCTGTTGTTTGAAGCTGCTGTATTTCTTGGAAACTCATTATAATCCCAATTGAGTGTTTTATATCGGAACAACAGCACAGCATTCTAAAATTTTGTAGCCCACATGATGCAGTATATATGCAGAACACTGTTTAATTTCCTTCATTATCTGTTTTTTCTGTGCAATACACCTGTGAAAGCCAGATATACTAGTGGTCTCTGTAAAGATTTAGATGAGTTACATTGAATGATGTACAAGCCCTGGACCAGATTTGAAAAGGTTATTTTATAAAAGTTTTGTAGCTATTCCTTTTGCAGTTCATTTTGAAAGAAAAAAACTGCATGATCGTTCTTTTAATTTGACAAGTTCTAATGAGTACTATTTCCTACATTAAAAGACGTCTCTCCTCTTCCACTGTTTTCTTTCAAGCTTTCTTATTGTATATCTTTTTCTTTTAAATCAGGTTTAATATAGCAATCGATATCTTCATAATATCTTCCTGTTGCTTCTTAATCTTAGTCTTCTTGTTTCACATTTTCCCTTTATTAACCCCTCTTCCTCTCTTCCTCCTCCCCCCCACTGCTCATACTTCTGTCACTACAAAAGTGTATCATGGTGAGTGGAGAAGATGAAGTCTACTACTCTCTTAGTAATGAATTCCTCCCTAACCCCAGTCAGCTCCAGACATCTGGTACACATTTAAGTTTTCATGAAATTAGAATCTCTGTAAAGGTGGAATTCCAGCTTCTATAATCCACATAAAATATCTGCCACATAAAATATCTGGTATATCATGTTGTGAGAGCTGACAGAAATGCACAGTAGTAAAGCTACATATAAACCAGTAATGTACCTAGCAGCACTGTTCTGACAGATGTCACCTTAAATTGCAGTTTTTAATGTATTTGAATAAGCTATACATAATTAGGATTAACATTGCTATCCCTGTAGTCCTGGCTGATTCCTGATTAGTGTGTATGTGCTTTAAGTGCCACTTAAGAGAAGGATCAAGTGGTGTTAATTGGTTAATTGTGCACTGGCACAGGTTGCCCAGAGAGGAGGTGGATGCCCTGTCCTTGGAGACACTCAAAGTCAGGCTGGATGGGGCTTTGAGCAACCTGGTCTAGCTGTGAGTGTCCCTGTTCATTGCTGGTGAGCTGGACTAGATGATCTTTAAGGGTCGTCCCCTTCCAGCTCTAAGAATTCTATGATTCTGATTCTGATTTTGTCCAGCTTGCCCAGTTAAGTGCTTGATTTTTTTCTGAAAGAGCTGCTTCTGTATGTAACACATCTCAGTGAAGTGATGCTGATCTTGTAGCAGCTGATCATGCAATTTAAGTTCCTTTTAAACATACTGTAAATTGTAATTTTAGTTATTCATGTCTTTTGCAGAACTGTACTTCAAAACATTCCACGTTACAATTAATAGAGAAAAAAAGGCAATGTAAAGAAGTAGGAAATAAGGTTCTGAAACCTTATTTACATGCATCAGAATAATTACTCCAGTATGCAGAAGTGTTCCTTTCTTTTTGAGCTAAATATTTTCTTTTCCAATTCACTGTTAAAGCAAACAGAATATGTATGTTTTTGATCTTATTGTTGATTAAGAAAACCCTCCTGAAACCCTGCACCAGACCTCAGAGGCATCATTGTGCAGTGACAAAAGCTTTTTATTGCTAATTGCAAAAGCAGGGCAGTCTCCAGCTGTGAGTTGCTTGGTTGCTGACTGATGCTTTGACAGATAACAGACAATCGATGCAACACTCCAAGATTCCCGGTGGAAAAACAAAAGACACTTAATTTATGAACAACAACTAGGCATCCATTTAGCAATACCATTATGTACTGGGAAAGACTGCGCCATACAGCCATACAATGAGCTCACCAGAAGCTCCCCTTTTCACAAGGGGAAAAGTTGGGTTTGTCTGTGAGTGGGCAAATAATGAAGGAATGACCATGCCTCTTATTAAAAGCTCTGAACCTTTCTTTTCTGGCTTGGGTGGGACTGTCTAGTGTTTGCACAGTAACTTTCTTTCTGCAACAGTCTCGAGGAGAACTGTGTGCACCTTGAGATTCAGAGTTATTTTAAAAGATTTTCTGTCCCTCTGCTTGTCAAAATGGGACTTACAAGGATTTCAGCCATCTACTGCATCCAAATGGGAGTGTGATAGCAAGTAAATGATATCAGAGGAATTAAGAGATGAGGGACTTAAAGCATTTTCTGAAGTTTCCCAGAGGCTAGTTCTTCTTATTATTATTAAATGGATATTCCCTGGGGTGAACATACCAGCTGCAGTTGTAACCCACAGAGGCAGATGCAGAACGGGGGCTCTGTCCCACAGCACCTCAGTATGAGGCAGAAGGGCACAGGCGGAAATCAGAGAAATACATGACAACAGCCAAGGATTCAAAACATTTAGGAAACAGTTCATGGAGACTGCAGTCTAAACGTATTTCAGAGCATGAGACCGTTTGTTCTCAGTGCTGAGAAGTGAGAGGTAGGGCAGAGCTATCACATCAGAACTGATAATGCACAGCAATTTATTTGCTGTCATTATTTTTACTAGGTCTTTCTCTTTGAATGTCACTCCAGCCTCTCTGAACTCTGCCGTCTCAGTGAGCATCCAGGTTAGGTGTGAAGATATTTGCATTTTGTGGAGTTATTCATAGCTGTAGAGCACAGGAAGAGATGGATAGTACTCATATAAAATCTGTGTACAGTTATGTGCTTTGCAAGAGTTGCTCCCACCCTTGCTGCTTACATGATTGAAGTACCACATAGTTAGCCAGTGCAGAATGGAGAACTGAAATGGGAAAAGGCAAGCTAAGAGGTTGCACTGAAACCCTGGGTAGGCTTGTCCAGACATGGGGAAGCGTGCATGTGAGGAAACAAACTGGTCAGCCTTTGGCATGAAATCAGACCAGCTGGGAAAACCTGAGAACAAGGGCCTGCTCAATGGATAGCTGAAAGCCATATGAGGAAAAACAACATGATGATAAGTGACTATCTAAGGCTTGGTTATCCCCAACAGCCTGCATCTGGTGAAATAGCAAAGCTGAGCAGCTGCTCCTCTCCAGACAGCATGCAGAGGCACATTCAGCTTCCTTGTCATGCAGGGTGCTCCAGAAATAGTGGGTCTCAGTCCAAATGGTGCAGTCCTCAGAGCTGTGCTGCGCTGAGCAGCAAGCAGTGACCTTTTGACCACGTTTGGTGGGTTTTTACACTGTGCTGGAATGTACATCGAACAAAGGGAGCAGTTTCTATGAAAACAGGTGCATTTGAACTGGTCAACCAAATACAGACTGCTGAACAAAATGGAAATGCTGTGGAGATTCCTTCCAGACCCCCTGGGCAGGAAGCTTTCAGTTAAGACCAGAAGGAGCTATCTCTTGCATAAGATACAGTTAAGTCCAGTGGCACCCTATAGCTGAATGACCTGCCATCAAAAGCTGCCCTCCTCCTCTGGCATGCAGGAAAATAGTCCCTTCCCATTCATATGTACATGAAGAGCTCATGGAGCTTGCGGGAACTTGCTCTGAAGTTTGCAGTTATTTTTCTTTTTTTAACTCCCAAACAATATCCAAATAACATTCCAGAGCTGAAACAAACATAGCACAGCAACTGCCAAAACTATTCAGCAATTTCCCTTACGAGAGTTACGAAAGCACACCTCTTACTAAAGGAAAAAAGAACGCATGTTACCTTTATCCAGCCCACCCAACGCAGTATCCTGCTGGGAAAATCCCCATCTCTGGGGCCTACGCTTTTCCCTTTAAACTTCTTTTCTTCAAAGTTTGCTTTTTGTTGTTGTTTTTACTGTAAACTTCCTAGAAAAGAGCCCAGAGCTTCAAAAACCGACGATGTGCACATGTCTAAATCAGTGTAGCTTATCTACTTACAAATTAGCATCGGCAAAGGAAATGAGATGCAGTACTTCACTTTATAGTCTTTTTTTCACATGTATGTCTGTAACAGGAGTTCTGACTTCACTGCCTGAGACTCCATGTGTTTAGGTGAATCTGCAGAGGCTTAGTGACTCAGTTCCCTTTTACTCAGCACCTGGCGATTCAGACTATTGCAGGCAGAACGTGAAACAGAGGCAAAAATATGAAGGAATTGAAATAGGTCTAGTTTTGCAGTGGTCTCTGTGAAACAGGCCTATTTCTGCTGAGAGAATGTGTAGGAGACTAGCAGCATCTAGACTACCAGAGCCGCTTTGCTTCCACTCAGCAGTTCTCAACAGAAAATGAAACTTTTGCCATGTCTTAGGCAAGCTTGACACACGCTCTTTCATGAAGAATTTATGTTGATTTCTTTTTGTTCTTTTGCTCAGAATTAAAGATTGGTGATTCAGAAAGAAAGTCTCTTTTTCCTCTTTTTTCATTGTGGAAAGAATGGAAGTTTTTCACACCTTTGGAATTATGGAAATTTGTATGAAAAATACTCATTTTAAAAATCAGTTGCACTTCTCAAAGCCTGTGGAAAACCAGTTATATGTGAATTCCATTTGTTCAGATTTAAGGGACTACATAAAGAGCAGTAATGTGCCTCCTTGATTTTTAAAAAGAACCAATAAACCAATTCTTAAACAGACTCAATAGGACAGTAACTGAAACTCTAAAGAAAGAGGAGAACAATGTTGCAGGCTGATGTCAAAGAAGGCAGACTCTGCAACTTTCTAGGCACTGTTGGCTATTACCATTTTTTTACAAGTCTGTTCAAGCTTTGCTGTCCTCTGGAGTAAAACTAATTCATCATCTCTTCAGAACAAGTCGAAAGAAAAGCATGAGTTTAAGGGATTTCTAATGTAGCAATTTTTGACTGATAGATTCCTGTTTTATTTCTTTATTCTCAGATGAATCCAGGGTCTGGATATCATTTACAGCAGTGTCACAGCTGTATGCTGTGTGTTTGCTATGGCTTGCCCTTACTCGTACCATCTTTAAGAGCTGTGCCTACCCTGAAACTTGTTACTAGCATTTCCAAGGCTGTCTAAAATAACGCTTTTATGAAAACCAAAATGTAGAAATCCCCTTCTATTTCTTCCAACAATTCCTTAGATTACCGCAATGACAAATATCAGTCAGCAGCAGCTCCACACCCTCAGTAATCAAATGAGTCTCATCTAGTGCTACGTATTTGAAAGACAAGCATCTACCCAAGTGAGTCATGGCAGCTCCTTTAGAGTCAGCACTTCCCGAAAGTGATTTAGCCCCCTGTCTGAGACACCTTCCTTGGAAGGAGATAATTTCATTGCTGGAGGTGCTGCTCACTCTCACCAATGGCAATGAGATGCCTACGGGATGGGTTTAGCCCAGATTCCTAAATTCTAGATGCCTCAAAACAGACATAACAAATTCCATCCCAAATCCACAGATATTTGCCTCTGAGACATTGGAGGAGACTTTTTTTTTCTCCAGCTTGCTGGGAAATTCTAAAATTTCTCGTGATCTAAAGAGCATTCTTATCTTAATACAGAAATTCAGCATGGGAAACAGAATAAAACATAACAGACTCTAAAGCTCAGGATTACAGGGGAATTTAGTCTGATCTGCTGCACATTACAAGCCAGATGATAAATGAGATATTTTTTTCTTCAGACTGACACATAAATATTCCTTCTAGGACAAAAAGGGGCTTCTACTGAACTAACAGAGTAATTTCCATTGAATACAGTCTAATGGTAAGACAGAAATTCTACCTAATTTTTAACTAGGAAAAGCATTATATTCTTCTAGACAACTGTTTGGGTGTGACTTGAACTCACAAATGCTAATTGGAATGCTGGAGGTGACTTTACAATGCAGAGATAGTTTTGGCTCTGAGGCTCTTTAAAACGAGGTTTGTTTTAAGGAAAATTTAATTATTTGCTTCTTTGAACATAATTTTGCAACATCACAGATAAATATTCAAAGGAAACTGCTATCATTATCCAGTTTTCTTTTATTTAAAGGAAGAGCAGAATGTCTGCTAAGTCAGGCAGCCAGGTAAGCCACAGACAGTAGGCTCTGTGTTTCAGATAAGACCTTTAACTTTACAGAAAAAAGGTACTTTCCTAAACGTGTTTGAGTAAAAAACAGCAATTACATTGATGTAGCATTAAGCAGCCAAGCAGGTATGACGTAGCATGGCTGTATGATTTATTAAAGGAGATGCTTTATTTGTGGCATTTTTCTTATCAATATGTGACTAGTAATTATCCTTGATGCCTTTCTTACAGTCTTACGTAAACCTGTATATTTGTATTGAATACTTATATATATAGTATAATCCTTCTAGTCTGGATACAAACTTGGCCTTCTAGTACCTTAGTACCTGGAAAGTTTATGTAAACTGAATCCATATGGAAGCATAAACAGTGGCTCTTTGTTGCAAATCACACTCATCATTGCAATGTGTTCTTTTATGGAATGCAATTTTATTAATGGCAATTTGCACTCAAATTAGCTCTGGAATATGGGGA
>NW_024884142.1:62449846-62537095 GCF_019232065.1 Centrocercus urophasianus
GGGAGGTGGGGAAAGGAAAGTTCTCTCTGTCAGCAAATCAGTAAGAATCATAAATAACCAAGGTTGGAAAACACTTCTAAGATCATCCAGTCCAACAGTCCACCTACCACCAATATTTCCCCACTAAACCATGTCCTACAGTACATATTTCTTGAACATCTCCACCTCTGGAGATGGTAACTTATCCATCTCCATGGGCAGCCTTAGAATTCTACTGAGACAAAGGAGACTGCAGGTTGTGCACTGTGACAAATGCATCATAAAGGATCCAAAGCCTAATTGTCACAGGACACACTTGTTCACTACCAGGCTGGTGTGGCAATCTTGAAAAAATCATGGGAAGCATCAAGTAAATGTGAGAATGAAGGAAATTAGCTGTGTAATTGCAGTATCTATTTATTGATGATGTTGTAGAGAAAGGTTTGCATCCCAGGGTCCTGAGGAAATCAGTTGATGTAGTCACCAAGCCATTCTCAATGTTGAAAAGTCATGACAATGAGATCAATTCCCTGCTGATTAGAAAAGAGGCAGCATCATACCCATTTTTAAGAAGGGTAAAAACAGTGACCCAGGAAATTACTAACCTGTCAGTCTCACCTCTGTACCAGGAAAGAGCAGATCGTCCTGGAAGCTATGCCCAGGCACATGGAAGACAGGGAGTTGATATGGGAGAACCAACGTGGCTTCACAAAGGACAAATCCTGCTTGACCAACATGATGACCTTTTATGATGGTATCAATGGACAAGGAAAGAGCCACTGATGACATCTATCTTGACTTCACTAAGGTCTTTGATAAGATACCCCACAACAAATTGGAAAGATATGGATTTGATGGGTGGACCTTTCAGTGTACAAAGAACTGGCTGCAGGACTGAGTCCAAAGAGTGGTGGTTAATGGCTCAGTGTCTGGATGGAGATCACTGACAAGCATTATCCCCCAGGGGCCAGTGCTGGGACCAATACTCTTTAATATCTTCATAAATGACATTGACACTGGGGTTGAGTGTACCCTCAGCAAATTTGCTGATGACCGCAAACTGTGGTTTACAGTCAACAAGCCTGAGGGATAGGATGCCTTCTAGAGGGACCTTAGACTGGCATGAGCAGTTGGCCCAGCTGAGCCTCATGAGGTTCAACAAATCCAAATGCAATTGCACCTGGAACTAGGCAATCCCCACTACAAATACAAGCTGGGAGATGAAAGAATTGAGCACAGCCTTGCTGAAAAAAAAAAAAAAAAAAAAAAAAGAGCAAAAAAGCGCAAGCAGCTGGGGGTACTGGTGGATGGGAAGCTGAATGTGAGCTAGCATTGTGCTCACAGCCCAGAAAGCCTACTGTATCCTGGGCTACATCAAAAGAATCATGGTCAGCAGGGTGAGGGAGGTGATCCTACCCCTCTATTCCACACTGGTAAGGCCACACCTGGAGTACTGAAGCCACATGTGGAGTCCTCAGTACAGGAGAGATGGATCTATTGGAGTGCATCCAGAGAGCCACAAAAAAGTGATCCAAGGGATGGAACGCCTCCCCTATGAGAACAGGCTGAGAGAGAGGGGGCTGTTCAGCCTGGAGAAGAGAAGGCTCTGAGATGACCTGATGGTGGCCTTTCAGTATCTAAAGGTGAGCTCCAGGAAGGAAGGGGACAGACTCTTTAGCAGGGTTTGGGGATGTTTAGGTTGGCTATCAGGGGGAAGAGAGAGTAGTGAGGTGCTGGAACAGGCTGCCCAGAGAGGCTGTGGACGCCCTGTCCCTGGAGGTGCTCAAGGCCAGGTTGGATGGGGCCCTGGGCAGCCTGGTCTAGTATTAGATATGGAGGCTGGTGGTCCTGTATGTGGCAGGGAGTTTGGAGCTTGATGATCCTTGTGGTCCCTTCCAACCCAAGCCAACCAATGATTCTATGATGCCTTAAACAAGGGCTGGACAATTATTAACCCTTCTGTAATAACTAAACTTTAAAGCACCCCTTTTCATCACTCTCCCTACCTACTTTGCAGCTTGTTTCAGTCCTCCTCCATACTTACTTAACACCATCTGTGGAGGGCTTTTCTCCTTGGTTTGCTGTAACTTATCACCTGTGAAATTGTGACTGTGAAATTGGTTTGCTCAGCTCTCCTGGAACTCCTTCTGGTTCTGGCTTTATGGATTCTTTGCTCAGAGGTTCTCAGGTACCTGGGACACAATTGGTGGTTTTCAGGCTTCTTTGATTTGTGCAATCTGAAAAATTTGGTACAGTGAAGTTAAGCCTGCTGGTATTAGGCTTGTTCTTTACAGTTACCTCTCTCTGACCTCTTAGAAGCAGCCCGTGCTCTATAAATACTAGGTATAAAGCTGTGGCTGTAAGTATACAAATATATCATTTCCAGTGCCATAGTGACAACAAAGGAGACTCGGGACACAAATATAAGTAAACCCACAGAATCTAAATGTAGTGTGAAAAAACAGAAAATCCCTTCTACTATCATTCTCATTTTATTAGCATACTTTGTTCTTGAGCAGAATGTTTCTGCTCTTTTTGGAGTAAGGGTAAAAAAGAGGCAGAGTTTTCTGGTAGTTGATTATGAATGTGCTTCAGAGGATTCAGAACTCAGGTGCAAATTGAGCAGGCACATATGAAGCTTCCCTAACATCTGGATTTAACAAACTACATCATGGAATGATTTTTCAAGGAATTCAGCCCACTCCAATGTCAGATTGGATAGAACTATTGCTAAACTCATTAGCTTCTGCAGATGCGATTAAAGGAAAAAAGAAATTTTCACAGTACTAATTTTAATCAGCGGTATTTCATTCTCAATACTTCTTTACTAAAGACTTACTTTCTTTGCAAAAATTCAGTCGGTCTGTGACAGGAGACAGAAACTGTGATGTGTAACCCAAAGCCTTTTTCTGCTCTACTTCCAAGGCGATGTCTGTGGACTTAATTATATCCACTCATCCACTGAATTGCCCCTGTTCAAATCTTTATATTCATCTAACGCTATGAAGTTGTATGGCAAATTTCCACTTCAAGAAATAACCTCATAGACCTCACTCCTTATGGGATATATGGGATTTCTGTGTCAAGGTGAGGTACCCAGCAACCAGAGACCACAGTGTAGCTGCCACTGTGAAATAGCTATATCGGGGCAAAGATGCATTGATCTGCTTATACTTGGAGCATGGTGCATCAAGACAGCACTGAGTCAAGCGACCTTCCTAATGAAGAATGTGAAAATGAGCTTTTACAATTCAGTATGTTAATAGCAAAGATGGGGAGAAGAGTCCTTGCAGAGGGCACAAATTAAGAAACACATGCTGGGAACATCAGATCTGAACAGATTTTGCAGTGTCTTGGTTTCTCTTAAAAGTGACCCAACACTATAGGCTCAGCTTGCAATGGCTGGTGTGGTAATGCTTTTGCTTTATTAAGGAGGTGGAATAATTGTTTTTCTTCATCTTTTCTAAAGGTCTAATTCTCTTTCTTAAAAACAGACTATGAGAGCAAGCTTCCAAATAACTGCACAGAAGGATGGGAAAACATGTTCTGATAAAAGGTTTCTCAGCCACAGCTTTTACTTTAAAGCCAAGCCTAAGCAAATACTTTCTGAATATTTAATATTTTTTTGGTTTTTTTTTTGTTTTGTTTTGGTTTTTTTTTTTTTTTTTTTAGATTCATGCCTTTTTTCCTTCTTAATTTTATTATTTTGGGAATATTAAGTAGAAAACTGAAGAATTGTGTATAAAGCTGTCTTGCTGCCAAACAACGTATTCCCAGAGTTGCCAGACTCAAAGGCTGTTTTCATGATTGAACTTTTTTGGTTTACATCAGTGACTGAGCTACAGATCTTACAATATTTAAGGTTTTATTGTATTTTATTCTGGATCATTGCAATGGAAAATCATATACATTCATATATTGAATAGTAAAGCTCCTGTTGATGCTACATCTTGTTGTGTGGGTGTAAGTGTTCTGTTTGGATTTTTGCTGAAGGGCTCATCCAGTGGTCTGGAGAGTAAATGTACCCACATTGCTCCATTTTGGAGACTATAAAAGAATCTCATACAGAATCTTGAATGTAGTAACTCATTGAGAAAACTTTCAACTTTACACAAACCTTTGGCTTTTTATACCCATTTATGGGGAAATAGGAGTAGAGAGAAAGTATTGTAAGTGAATGCAGAAGTAAAGGTTGCAGCACTATATATTTTTCAGAGCAGCTTGTTGGCCTCAACTCTTCATTTTAAATGCTGAGTAGCGGCACCTGGAGTGATTTGATGGAGATTTTTGAGCACATCCAGCTGCTCAAGACTCCTGCGGAAATTGAGATTATTTTGGGGCTTGTAAATCTGTAGTTGGTTTCAATATTACTTGGTCAACTTGATTTGTGCACTTCCTTCTTTCTCAATTTGTAGCTTTATGGGGACAGAGATCACCAGATTGCTGATAGCCTTTTAAAATTGCATTTACAAAACCAGAGTAAGCATGAAAAGATATGACCATGCACAGCCCTTCCCACATCCTCTGCTCTCTTGCTAACACACGTGATACTACAGCAAATGTTGTTTCCACAGCACGCAGCCCAATCAAAAGCTGAAGGTATAAAACCCTTCTTATTTTCCATCTGTTGCTCCCATCATCCCACTTGCTGACATCTTGAGAACTGTGTGTGAGGGGTAAAGGAATCTGTGGGGTGGCTCCAGTGACGTCCCTGGAATTATGCCATGGGTAAATTTGATGCACTGCATCCGTAGTTACAAATTCTGAGCCAGGAAAGAAAAAACTTGCTTAAAAAAAAAAAAAAAAAAAAAAAATCCATGTTAGCTAACAGTAATCTCCAGGCTTCATTATGGTGATATCACACAGAAATAATAGAATGGATAGTGGCTGAACATGGGCTCATTTCAGCTGTTATTCTGCTAGTTTTCTGCACTGCAGTATAATGAGACATACCACAATGGTTTTAAATCTGAAAAGGGCAAACATTAGAAAACCACCCTTAGCTGAACATTTTCCTGTTGATTTCACTTCAACTGTTGTGAAGGACTGGAATCATGGTGGCATACCAGATTTCTTTCACATACATATAAGAAAAGAGACTCGATGTATCTGAAAGATGTGGTCATTGCATGTTTACATTCCTCATAAGGAAGCTTCAGAAATGAGACTTAGGCAGGGTGATCCCTTCAGCCTCTGACGGTTGAGGAGGGCTCAAAGGTGCTTGAAAATGGAGGCTGACACTGCTGCATCAGAGCCACTGCTGCAGAGAGTGGTTGGTCAGTCCATCTCTGGCATGCCACTGCTTTGTCCCTGGTCGGAGGCAAAGCTCACAGATGCCTTGTTTATCTGCATGCCTCCACTGAGCAATCTTTGCATCTCTGGGGATTTTACACTTGGTCTAGAAGAAAGCTGGGCTTGGGCTCTCCCTTACCTTGTAGCTTAGGAGATTTTGGCCCATGGTTTGCTTAACAGATGGAGACTAAAAAAGCTCAGATTGCATCAAAGACAAGAAGGTTGCTAATTATCCAATTCCAAAAGTATTAGAGGATTAATGAAATTTTAAAAATCATTAGCTTGGCCTAGTCTGTAAATGGTTCTTGAAGCTTCCTTAATTCCTTTTCTGTCTCTTTCTCTCCCCTCACCGTTCTGTCCCTCCATTTGGTTTCTATTCTTTCTTGTGGTTAAGGATAGTTAAGGAGCAATTTGCTTCTACAACAAAGTGTAAACGTCATTTTTTCTTTGATAGAAGGAAACTGCTGATGTGGTCCATCCATTTCAGCAGTAAATGACTTGGATTCACTAACACTTGGAGCAATGACCACACTGTTAGCTCCTGCAATGGAGATGCTACGTAAAGCTGTTTCTCAGATAGCTGTCAGAACTATGCACTTGCTAAGTAAGTCACAGTGAAAGTGCCACACTTCTCACTTCTAAAGTGTGCCAGGTTTGGTGCTAGACATTTAATTGACTCCCTGTATGACATTTTTTGCATTCTTTTAGGCCTTTGTACTGCTAGTAGCTGTGAAATAGATGGATTTTGCATATTGCTTCTGATGGGAGAAGTAGATGGTGAATGTTTCTATTGTGTATTGCCACAACAGTCAGCAAAGTTGAGCATCTCTGATTCTCACTATAAGGCTGCGTATGTAGATGAAAAATGTTTGTATGATGTTCAGCATACATATATAAAATAACATTGCATGAAATTGTTTATAGATATTTTGTGATTGTGTTTCAGATCTGTTTGTTTTAATGGTGTATGTTTTGCAGTGCTGTCAGCAGAGTCAGCCCCTGGTCTTTGATGGACTGAGTACTGATACACTTCCCCTTTGTATCTGGTTGTTATTAAAATCCTCAGTGTAAGTGTCACCAGAATATACTAACTTTTGTCAGTGTAGTGAACCACAGTCATATTTTTGGTGCCAATCTTCCTGGAATATTGGCCATCCAAGTCTTTGCATTGCCCTATTTCTTGCCTCCAGGGCTTTCTCCAGCTGAGGAAAAAAATCAATTTCCAAAGGGAAATGCTAGGGAGAAGGTCCACTCTCCTGGAGTGATTGCATTGAAGTAGATCTGAGTGTTTTCCAAGGGACTTTGTGCATGTGCAGTGCCATGTCTAGCACTGTGGGATGAAGCTTCCCAAAGATAGCCATCAGTTCTTCAGTTCACAAAGAAAAGCGGACAAGGAAAGGTGGAAACTACTGCCCACACTGCTCCCAGAGCCCTAAGTCAGCTACTCTTGGAATGTCACGGCCCAATGGTATCACTACATGTAGTGAAATGGTGATACCTCACTGCTTAATAGCATGTCTTCTGCACAGCTGGGATTCTCCAGGACTACAGGTGTGCTCTGGATCAAGTGTGGGCACACAGTCATATTTCTGTCAAATCAGCTGGGGCACATAATGATGAAGCTTGTGCAGTTTTATACTTTTATCTTGGCTTTATGCTTGCTTTGGGAGGAGAGACATTATCTGACCTGGCAGAAGGTCTGAGCAGTAGAGGCAGTGATACCTCATCTGGCACAAAACCTGTCAGTACAAAATTAAGTCATCATTTCTCTTTATTTGAGTTGGCAGTGTCATTCATTCTGGATCAGCACTTTCATCATGTGTCTGGCAGCATTTCTGACAGAGCATTAACAGCTCTAAAGTGGGATTTACTGAGCTGTGTGATCACAAACTTATTGTTTCAGCTTACTCTGATAAAAAGGCAGGGAACTACTGGGTGGTGGTATTTATCAGGTTTCAGAATGCTCCTACCCAGAACAGTTTTCTAGTTAGGAGCATTTCTTCCCCAATGGAAAAAAAAAAAACCAAAAACCCAAACCACCAAACTCCAAGTTCCCATCCATCCAGAAAACCCCACCCCAGTACAGAAAACGCATGGATTAAGGTTCATATGTAACTTTTGACACACTCCCCCAAGCCAAACCTTTTGTGTAAACGGGAAAAAGAATCCTTTTGTAGTGTAGAAAGTCAACAAAGCATAAATCACTATTTTGTTTGTTCTGTTGCTGGACATGCCAAACAAGAAAACACCACCAGACTTGTGAAATTCTTCCATTAATCCTACTGGAGTAGTTACTCTTCGGATCATGAAAAAGCACTTAAACATATTCCACCGACTAAAATGTAATACTTCACTAGTTACAATAAGGATGGTGTTAGGCATTAGCTCCAAATATTTGAGTTATTTTTGTACCTCTTATTTCTATCTCTATTTCCAGAAATGATCTGTAATAGAGTGGTTTAAAAAAAATAATTTGTCTTCCAAAAAATGAAAGACATTGTCTAAAAGTTTAGTCTTCCAATAATTCTATTTGTTAATGAATCCTCAGAGTAAACAAACATTCTTTTACCCACAGTTTCTGCTAAGCACTTGTCTTTTGTTTCAGACCCAGTACATTCTTGAATGAGGTAATGCCTACATCTCTTAGGCCAGGAATGTATTCAGATTGGGTACTGAAAAATAGAGGATAGAGGCAGAAGAATAATACCTGGTTCATGGTAAATACGGGTTGAATTTCAGCTCAGCTTCCAAATTCCTGTGTCCATAGGAAAGAATTGAGACTGCTTGTCTGAATTCAAAATAGTACCTTTATCAGTTTGTTAACAAATTTAAAGTTTTGTGTATGTGCCCTCAAGTCCACTCAAAATATGTTGTGTGTACAAATGTGTCTTACAGTAAAATTGCATCAGTTTAAGTGAGATGCTACTGTCCTCAATGTAAAAAGTTTTCAAATTCACTCGTTTATAAGCAGCTGCTAAAGTGTATGTTTCTTGGCATGGAAGCTGAAAAGGATCCTGGTTCCTCCCAAGCTGTAAGTGAACCTCAAAAAATAAATAATCCCTCTGCATAATAATGAAAAAGCTCATCTGTTCCACCAGAGAATGCTCCTCCTGCGTGCCTCATGCAGTGTCAGCATCCTACATTTTCCCAGAACCTTTTGCTTTAGATGTGAAAGACAGACAAGCAGAGTTTTCAGAAGTACATTAAATAATCTTTATTGAGTCTGTAATTTCAGGGACAAAGCTATAATCTCAGTCCAAGTTACCCATACACTGTTGTACCAAGCTCTCATATTCTTTCACTCATTCAATAAATGAACAATAACATAGAACGTTATTAAGAGGTGGAACTGAAAAAAAAAAAAAAAAAAACACCCTATACTCTCAGTTTTGAAAACAAAAAAGTCTTACTCTCATTTGCAAACAAACTGCCTTTAGCAATAACCATAGTATGCTTATACTGAAGGACAAAGTAATTCTCCTGACGTTTTGGAGATGGTACATGAATAGTTGTCCTGAAAGAAAGTACAACTATGGAGAGCACTGAGAGCTTTTCCATATCAGCAGTGTAAAAGTGATAAATGCTGTTTTAGACTAGAAAGAATTATTCACAAGAGGGAGGGACGTTCCTAAATCTCCAATTGGAAAGAGCCTCTTAGGAGGCCTTTGTATCTGAGGCTTTTTCTGTGGATGTGCATACGGACAAGATCCTCCCTGCAAAATGTTATGGCAGAGGTGGTTTGGACATGTTGTCTCTTTCTGACGTTTTGTTTTTATTACGATGACCCTTCTGTATAGTTACAAAAAAAAAAAAAAAAAAAAAAAGCACCACAATATATATGGATACGTATTTACAGAATAAATGGCAAAAGAGGAAATTAGATACAGTGACATTTATATCCAGGCATTAACAAACAAAAAGGTCCCTTGTGCCGACTCAGAGGTTGTTCAAAGTTCGTTAAGCAAGTCCTTTTCTCTGCACATCGGTTCTCTTGTTTTGCAAATGAGAGCCAGCAGGATGTCTCAAGGCAAGAAACAGATGCTTGCTCTCCTTTAAACCATGGTCATAACCTTCAGAGAGGCAGGTTGGAATCTCCTAATCTTCTTCTTCAGTGCCTTTGAAGCTTTGATGCGGCAGATTTTGGGCACTGGGGGAAGAGGCTTGGAAGAGACCTGGACAGTCCCCAATTGTCTGACCGATCCTTCAGGCCAGATCAGCTCACTTTCATCCCCCTCATCATAGTCAAGCGCAAGGCTGCTACTGTTACTGCTGTCATCTGAATCACTTTCACTGGACTCACTGTCCCCAAAACGGTTAGCGGTAAAATCACTGACCTCTCCTTCGCTCGTCTCTGCGATGGTGGAGTGAAAGAGGGAAGCACACTCTGCTGAGTACTCAGAATGGTCTGATTCACTTTTGGCATAAGCTCCATGGTGATGACTCTTGGGGCGAGCCCTCATACTGACAGTGCGCAGGACACCGGCTCTCCTTCCTGGCTGCCTTGGTGCTCCTACACCAAAACCACCAGAGAGGCTGGCCCCATGGCTCTTGGCAGAGATTTCCACTGTGGACTGCCACTTGCGCTGCTTTTTCTTGCTGGCTGTGTCTTCACAAGTTGCTTCAAGGGAATAGAGTGCATTGGCAGAAGCTCCATAGAGCTCTGGCCTGGATGGCACAGTGGGAAGCCTGACCTGCACAGGGAACAAGCTAGACTCTGAGCACGACCTGCCAGTCACATCACCAGAGTACGAAGGTCTCCGGGCAAGGCTCTTTGCTCCGTGTGGTCTGTGGGGCTGATTCCATTCAGCAGGCAGCCTGGCAGTGCCATGAGTCCCTCTCACCTTTTCCAAATAAAAGGCCTGCTTCCCAGGACGTAGTACCTTTTCACTGTTTCTCCTCTTTATCTTCACTGCTTTTGTTTTGGAGCTGGCAAACTTGACTCGGACTTGATGGGATTCTGCAGGGACAAACTGAGCGTGGACAAATTCACCGCGTGCTGCTCGCTCCTGACCTCCAGCATTAGCCAATTTGGCACTGCCACATTTTTTGAGGGACAACTTTTTAGGTGGGGTGTCTTTAGCGTTCCAGGTACAAAAGCTGGAGTCCTCCTGGCACAGCTGTGAGCATGAAGAACTGTGCTCCAAACTGTTCTCCCTTGCTTCTGCCAGGGGAGAGCCCCTTGCAGCAGACTTGGCAGGAAGACAACTATTCACAGCTGATGGTTCTGCATCAGGGAAACCGGACGGCTGCTCTTCATTCACACAGTGCATGGCCTCCTGCAGCTTGGCACATTCCCCCTCCGGCAGCTCTCTCTGCAGCTTTCCTTCAGCTTTGTTACTTTCCAGAGAACTTGCTTGTTTTTCCAGCTGGCTGTTGCTGCTGTTAATTTTCACTCCACCGGCACTGGGGGTTATAATGAGTCTCTGGTGCATTGTGGCTGGCTGGCTCTTTGTTGAAACCCGCTCGCTGGCATCAGCTCGATTGTTCCCTTTGCATCTTGTCAGCTGCAGTAATTTATTGATGTAACCACCTGGTTTGGCTTCGGTGGTTGGCCTAGTCCTAATCAAGGTGGGACCTGTCACACTAGGCATGGGTTTGCTGGGGGAAGCCTGGAGGTCTGCTTCTGTGGATGTCCCCATTAGGGAGAAAAGGGGACTCTGTAAAGCCACTGCATGAAGGGGGCTTGGGTAAGGGTACACATCAATGCCATTCTTGGAGACCAAGTCATTCTGGAACTTGGGGTCCATGCTGAGCAAGTGCAAGTCTGCATGGCACAGAGGCGAGGAGGATTTGGGATCTGTCTCTTTCTGAAATCTAGCATCTGCTGGAATGAGTCTCTCCAAGTCACCTACACAGTGGATGAAAATAAATAACCTAATTAAATCACAGACAATTACACTCAAACTGGCTTGTGTTAAAAACACTGTTTTCAGAGGGATGTGCTAACTTTTACTAAAATCAGTAGCATCAGTGCAGAAAATAGTTTCAGTACTCCAAGAATATCAAATTATCTCAAGGCTTTAGCAAAACAAAGATTAGAATACATTTTATTGCCTATGATAAAACTAATTACTTTCCAGGAAATTTCAGCTGTCCTACTTAGACAAAAGTGAATCTCTGTATATACAAAAATGTTCCAGAATTTCAGATCAAGAGGAACACACACACACACAAAAAATATTTCTTAGTAGAGGTGAAAAAAGAATTCAGCAACCATACAGCCTGAAGCTAAATATCAGGTAAAATTATTCAATGCAACAAATACAGATTTTCTCATACTCTTTCCCCAGGATAGGATAAAGACTTCTCATGTCTAAATTACCTTTTTTAAAACTATAACTCAGAAAGAAATTCCTGATATTTCCAGCATACGAAGAGGTGTGTGTGTGTGCGTGTGCGTTGGCAGAAGCTCTATAGAGCTCTGGCCTGGATGGCACAGTGGGAAGCCTGACCTGCACAGGGAACAATATATATATATATATATATAAAAATATATAATAAAGTATATTATATATATATATAATTTATTATATATAATATAATAAATATATATATATATTTTTTCTCCTCCAACCCCTTTTTCACGTGTTTTGGAAAAAAATCTAAAGTACTGATCCAGCTGCTTTAGAAGGACTTGGACAGAATAGTGCTTCTTAGCCCCTTTGTGGCTGGAAGCTGTATCGTCCTATAGACCAGAGTGATGTGATTCTACTTCAGCCCAAAATCCAATGAAACTTCCTAACCAGGTCTCTAATTTAATTTGCTATCATTGCCAGCCTCATGCCTTTCTCAAATAACTTGTTTTATACTCAAACTTCTTGGAACATTTAATTCCAGAAATAAATATTCAGAGGTTTTACTACGAGGCAGAAAATCAGGACTGCTGTAATTGCATGTGGATTTTTACTAAGTCTACCTTAACTACACAGAAAAATGGACTAAGAAACCTTCTTATTTTGACAATAAGAAAAAAGATGTCTAAGGGCAAGTTAAATTTGACTGCTGCATCTCCCTCTCAGGAGCATCTCCTATTCTGTGAGAACCAGGCTGTGTTTCAGGAGCAGGACTGCTCCATCTGGATGAGTCTGCCAGTAGAATACTATGGTGCTAAGACTGCTGGAACTATCTGCAGTTAGCTTGGATTTCTTGGTATGGCAGTACAGACTGCACTACAAATTCTCAGCTAGCTAATTTCCTGGCTGCTGATTCGTGCTGCCGTGAAAGCTGAGCATTACATCCAAACATATTTCAGTTACAGTGACTACTTCTGTTCTATTAGAGGAAGCTTCTGGAAGAATTAAAATTTGGAGTTTTGTGCAGTGTCCTACCTAAGGTGCTCTCAACTCCGCTACAGCAAAGATCAGGATGATGACATCTCACACAATATAATTACATAATAATTACAACATTCTTTAGGAATGCTTTTTACATTCTCTGCAGCATAGAAGTTCCATAAAAAGGTGGTTTGTTCTGCCACAAACTGATTTTTCCTCAGCATTACACTAAAGGGGAAGGCAAAACTCAAACACGTTCTAGCTCAAACAAAGCATGCCTTTGTGTAACAGAAATCCAGACTCATTACATGATGAGAAAGCATCAGGATCACAAGCTTTTCACAAGAATAACTTATTCCACTACAAAGTGAACAGTTAGTTAAAATTCAAAGAAGTGACTCAGTACTGCGAACAAACCAGGAAAGGGTTAAAAGAAAGCTGTGCTTGTGGTGGTTTAGCAAGCTTTCCTGCTGCCACTGAAAGAATGGGCAACCTGTTTGTACCTGTAGTTACTGGTGGGGGCAAGCTAAGGAGAGGAAAAGAGAATTTCTTCCAATTTTCAAATGATGCTTTTCTGAAGTAACATCTTGACTCACTTCTCTGAAACACGGTCAATTTTGCAGGAATTGTTTTTTCAAGAATACATGGAAGCAACAATCCCACTACTTATGGTTCTCACGTTGAAAAAAGGAAGAGGTTGTAGCCAGGAAGCAGGGAGTAAGAGGCAGGAAAGAAGGAGAACTACAAGAGGTCTGTATCCTCACTCTTCCCCGATTAACATCAACTATCCCTTTTTCTACTGGCCTATCTCCATATCCAAAACTCATTAAAAGCCCCATTTGCTAAGAATAAAACCTTGCAACAGCAAGTCTGCAGTCTGAATTTGGAAGGCATAGACCATTAAGACCAGCTCCACTCATTAGCATCTGAGAAGACTTGAGAAGATTGTGATTTTATGTTGCAATTTACCATAATCACTTCAGGTGTGTCTGCACAGACAGGTACATCATACCTGGTCTTAGCTTCTGCTCTAAGCAAGCCAGAGGTAAGCGAAGCTAGGGCAAGAAGCTGCAAAAATCACAGGAACACTGTACCTGAAAAGACATTGTCTACAGCTTTACTACTTCTATAATGGAACTGCCTCACATCTGGTTGGGTCACCCTAAGAACTACCCTAACACAAAGCTGTTCTGGCCATGGAAGGATTCAGAGTGAATAGTAACATGATGCCACTTAACAACTCAGTAAACAAGAGACTCAGAACATTATCAGGTTAATCCATTACATGTAAAGGTGTGACATAAATTCATAATTGATGCAGAACTAGGGTCAAGTCTGGTTTCCAGATGGTTGATTAATATTTGGTGTTTGTTATCCCTATCCCTAGTAAGTTATGAAAAAGAATATTGCAAATCCATATTAATTTCAATAAATATGGCTTGAAAAAAAAATCTTATCATACTCGTTTTACAACAGATTGAGAACAAAGACATTAAGTCTAGAAATGGCAATTTCTCTTAAAATTTGTTGTAAAATCTTTCTTGGTAAAACTTGACAACTCTAATACTGAATTCACTTCATATTTTTCACACATCCTATACTTTCACACAAGGCATTTCAAATATGCAATTTTTTTAAATTCAGAAGCAGGAAAAATTAAAAAGTTATCTAGAATTTCATTACAATTTTACCTCATGCACTTAGATACTTTTCTATCTCTAATTGCATCTGACCGCGTATTTGTTACTGTTTAAAAGTATCCAAGTATGAGGCAAGTGAAAGTGGTACAGTAAATGGCTGGGCTCTGTGGTTTCAATTAATTCTTACTTTGCATATTTAAAAAGAGTGCTTTATATTGATTACACTAGTGGTTGTATATTGCTCTAAGAGTAATAAAGAGGACTCTGACCTTCTCTTGAATGAGCACCAGTTCTGCAATTGATTACCTGTGGAAACTGGCCTCGGTCTGGACCTGGCAGGAGTCCCAGAAACGTCCGTGCTTGCTGTAATCCGACATCCATCGCTGACATAGGTTCCCTGCTGTTGGAAGCTCGTGTTGTGCACAGTAGTTTCATCTGCAGACTTGGGTCGGTAATCAAACACACTGAGCCTCGCTTTAGGGTGTTGAGAGCTGGGCAAGAGACTGGTGTGGGAGGAGGAGATGGACTCACTGTACACAGAGGTACAAGAATTGGAGAGTGAGCAAGAACCACCATCACTCAGGTCGTAGAAGCCTGCAGAGTTTAAATAAATAAGAAAATATTTCTGAATTACAGTAACTAAGTGGAAGAAACAAAGAAGATAAATCTCCATTTGCTATTTGCTAAGTTTGTGATAATTTATTTAGGCAAATTTTGCAAAGGCATGCTCCAGAGCAGCTACCTTTTATTGGACTTCGGCATATGTACTTTGGCCCTGAGCCAGGTCAGGATGGATATGCACATTTAGTTCTGAGGGTGACATGGGGTTAAGTGTAGCACCATCATACTCTGTTCTTCATCGGAGAATGTCTGCAGTGTATGCTATGCAGCTGGTGTAAAACAGAACCATCATATACTGTTCTAACTTGTGCTAGGTGCATACAAGCAGAGTTTGTTTAGGAAAGTAGACAAAAAGTAGTCTGTGCTCAGGTAAAACAAACAGCAAAGGATGCACTTAGCTTTCCAACTGTGTATGTGCTAAGTGTTCAACTCCTGAACACTCTTGACACTCACAGAAATTTGCACACTTTAGAGCTACCGCAAGTATTATCCAGCAAATCCATATGCATACCCATACAGATACAAAATGCATGATTGAAAACTATTGGAAGAACTAGTTAGCGGCAAGATTCCTCTTTTCTGCTCAGCTGTTTGTAAAAATATCTTTCCTCGTCTCAATGAAGACTGAAGGCTTTTCAGAATTCTGTTTAAGAGGTGTTCCCATTGTCACAGACCAGATAACAGTAGCTGGTTTTAATAGACATTTCCCAGTTATAAAAGACAGAGGATCAGCTTTCCATGTCACTCAGACCAGAAACCTGTTTCTCTGTCTGTGAAAACTTCAGTCATCAAACTGCTGGGTTGTATTTTTCTCAGCGTCTTTCAATAAAGCTGCTTCATTTTTCCATAAATGATGAAAAATTCATTAGTGGTAATGATCTTCAAGGCTTCAGTTAAGTTCAAGATGCTACAGATTCAAGCAAAGTACTGACTTGGCTGTTGGTCTCCTCCTTTTCTACCAGGTATTCCAGCCACTTTGCCATTCTCTGCTGGACACAGTAATGAATAAATAAATCTGTATCCTCTTTGTCCTTCTGTTCATGGCTCAAATATAATTTTTTTAAATAAAAAATTTCCATTAAAGAAATACTATGGAGTCAAACAGCATTTCCCAAGTAAATTCACTTCCCAGGAAATTTCCCATCACCTCTGTGTGTGCATTCTATGCAAGGTCACTACTCTCCACCTCAGTCCTGGGGCGCTGTTTATGACCAGAACAAAAAAGAGTTCTGCTCAGCAGTTGACATCTTCAGTTCTACCCAATCCACATCCCTGGGAATAAATGACCAAGTGCACATTACCTGAGCTGGGGCGGCTGTCGCTGTCCAAGTATTCACTGGAAGTCTTACTGACGTCCAGTTTCAGCTCACTTATTCGCTGGTCAAGCTGATCCAGGTGGCTTTTCAAGCCGACATCCTGTCTCCTCAAGCGAGACTGTTCATAAATCAAGAAAAGAAGGGGGAAATGAAGAATAATCACAGTTAGAATCTCGGCAGAAAAACATGAATTCAGGCCATCTGTGCTGGTCAGATTCTGCACTCAAAGTATTTTGCTTAGCTAGGGACTGTTGCAATTGGCTCTCTGTAATGAAAGTGACATAATGGGCAAGTACAATATGTTTTGTATCTCAGCATTTATTGCCTTCTGCCCAGCTGAACATTTTCTCAAAATGCATCATTCTGAACATACTATTTTAACCTTTGCTTATTTGCTTGTTTTTGTTATACCTATGGCAGGGACTGTATCACAGGCAGTCTATAGCAGGGACTGTACCACTAAGCAGGATGGCAGTCTTTTCATTAATTAACATATGATGTATGTACTGCATTTTCTGTACGCTGCCTCTGGGTAGTGGATGAGATCAACATTATGAATTGCCTGAAAGAACTCTAAGATACTTTCTGATGAATGGAAATTACTGTGCATGGGTACATATTCTACTAGCACACAAAGTACAGTCAGCATACTGAATTCTGCAAAACATTTACTCTGATGACATCTCCTTATAGTAGAAAGAGCACATTACACAAATTGTGCCATTTATGTTGCTGAAAAATTCCCTTGCACATCTCATGTCTACCTAGCTACTTCCATATGTTTTATGCAAGGAAGAGTTGGCATTTGAATTCTGCTGTGAAAGTGACTGTATTTAAAATAATCCTTCATAAGATAACAACATGGCCTATTGCCTATTGCAGTCACTGACCAGGCTGATCTGAAGTAACAGCTCTCGCAGTTGCTTCCCCAATACTTACGCAGCCAGTTTAGCGGGGCAGATGGCCAATCATTAAGGTACCAGTCAAAGAACCATAGTTAGTTTCTGTCAAACTTCTCACATGGCACCTGGCAAATTATCTGAGCCCAGACGCTATTTAGGAGGCTTATAATTATATCATGCCTAGCCATGCATCCTACAGCACTCTAAAGAAAGGTAGTCTCTTGAAGTTGGTCGTAAAATGGTGCTCATAACCCATGTAAAGCCAGGTTTCCATTCAGTAATGGCAAGAAAAACATTCTTCTTGAAACACTCTTGAAAATGATCCTTCTTTATGAGTACATTTCACATTTAAAAGTGTAAATGGCAGTTCTAGCAGCATTTCCAACCCATTATAAGTAAATAAATATGTAGGTCCCTGAAAGTATCTACAAAATTAAAGAACGTGCAGAAAATGAAAATCAGCATGTACGTATTTTCACCTTATGTTGCGATTATTCACCTTTTAAGATTTGCATTTTTAGGTTTCTCTTCAGCTATAAATAGAAAACACAAGGAAAGCAAAGATCCTTCAGTAATCAGTAAATGATTAGAAACTGAGACTCAAACAAAAGGCAAAAGGCAGATGTCCTGAGTTTCACAAGGTTGTTGATAATGAAAAAACTAAGAAAGTATTTTTTGCACGCTGTTACAGAGAACTAGAAAACACATAAGACACAAGAAATAAAGCTCCTTTCTGTTAGTGTTGCACATATAGAAACGTTTAAGCTCAACAAGTTCGTTATGGCTTCGTAGGAAAACAGGTGGTGATTTTCACGCTTCCTGTCTCACATAAACAGAAGGAAGACCAGGATAATAAAGGAGATTTTCTATCCCATCTACATGATGAATGTATGACCTCCTCAATCCCTCTTCATTTCCTTTATAGCGAAAAAGCAAAAACATGCCATGCCTCCTTCAATCCCACCTACTCAGGAAATCATGGCTGGAATTAATTGCTTAATGATTAATGTTTTGCCAGCCAATCCCTCAGTCTGTGGTTTCTGATTAATGACGGAGAGGCCACAAGGCTCTCAGGTATTCAAAGATTATTTATTATACCTCCAGGTTCTGTCTGCGCTTTCACAGCATTTTAACCAACACACATGATTTACATCATCATCTTTAACCCTTTTATGGTGTCTCACACCACTGGGTTTTCATGTTTCTGGCAGACTTCATAGCTTTGATCTTTCAGTTAACTCCTTCTGTTCTCCAAGACAAGAGGCACTTCTTACACTGGTTGGATAAGGACAACTTTTCCAGTGTGTTGCTTGAGGTTGTTGCTGTTGTAATAACTACGCTAAACAGCACCCAGAACAATAAAACCTAAATACACTTCCCTAATTCACAATATGAATTTTATATAAGACAAAACCTGGAAGGTGAAACCATCTGTTTGCTTGGGCAACACAGATGTGACTTCTTCTGCACAATGTACAATGCAGGACCAAGCTTTTCAAATCAACTTGTACTACTGATGGACTACAGTTCATTCTGGAGCCAAGCCTGGGATATCATCATACTGTCTATTATTCAAAAGGATGAACACTCTTTGCAAAGCAGGTTCCTTTGAGTTGAAGGAATTGGCACCCAGAATCAAGGCACCAAAAAGCACTCATCAGGTTTGACTATTTTGCTCTTCTATTCATCAGCTCAGTTCAGCAGTAAGGTTTGACATATACTGCTGTGGTCGTAGACAAGCATGTACTGGTTTTATTAATCCAACTGCATTTTAGAATGAAAAAGAATACAGCATTAATCTTACCTCGGCCTGTACATCTAAAAATCTATTCACTCTTGTGTCTTTTCTGACTGATACTGCAAAGCAAACGAGTCTGTCTCAGACCCTTATTCTGGTGCAAGATGAATTCCTTCTGCAAGCACCTATTTTTCTCAGCTGACCAAAACTTTAATATTCAAAATATACATATCCAGGATTTACAAGATGTTGTCTCCTATTGAGAACTATTCAAAGGAGAAAAAAATGTGCAAAATGCAAGGTACCAAGTGTTTTATTTTCTTTTCATGTAATTGCTGTCCATTTTTTACATTTTACTACTTTTACTACTTTACTACTATTTTACTTACATCACAGGCTTGTAAAACAAAATCATTGGATTTCAACTAAATCAACAAGATCTCATAAATATATTATCTGGGAAAGTGTGAGAAATACAGTATGCTGCTGCCTTAGGTATCTGTCTACTTAATGAAAGCGTCACAGACTTCTTTCTTTGTACTGTCTGAATTTATTCGCATCTCTTCTTTCTCCTGGGGGTCACCATGATAGAGTTTGGCCAAGAGACTAGATTAGCACCTCTGGGATCATTATTGGCATCACATCCGCTTCTTTTCCCAGTATTTACTACAGATAATCACAGTATCTTGCACCTCTCAGAAGAGCCCCTGACCATGATAAAGAGCTATTTGTAGGGCAAAATAACCTGTGGTTGCTGGGGCTGCAGAAAGCTTGTGGCCTTGCTGCCTAAGGCAAACTTCTGGATAGGCTAGTTGCTGAGGAAGAAACTGGGATGCTGGAGTGACATCCACAAATGGTTCCTTAAGCATTTGAAGGCTCCGCTCCATCTGATCCTGCTGGTAGAACTCAACTCCTCAGGAAATTTCTGTGCCTGACTCCTCAGGAAGCCTCTGTACTTCAGTTTCTCAACTTCATATCACAGGAGAAGCCTGAACTGACTCTTACTGATCTTGTATCCGTTTCCTGGAAGCCCTCAGCCAGCTCTGGCTGATAAAATTTCCCTATTTCATGTTGCAAAGACCAAACTTTTTATGAATTCAACAACCACCACACAAAAGCCCAGGGCTACAACCCTACTTGAAACTTGGCTCAAGACACACTGCAAGGCAAAACCATGTTTACATTGTTAATGAGTTTCTCAATCTGAAAGCTTATAGAGCTGTGATCACATACTTCACTATCCTTGGGCCAAGAACAACAACGATGAAGACATAACACTCCTCGAGCAATGCTGTGCTTTGCATTCCCTGTTGCTTTTAGTTTTAAATTAATTTCCTGTGATCAAGAACAAAATTTTCAAAGGGTTTGACTGCAATATGCTGACCACAAGGCACAAAGGAACTTCTTTTCAGTCTGTGGTCTCAGTTCTTAGGATCTGTGGACACCTAACAGTTCTTTGAAGACCATGTTTTCACTTATGCTTATTTTAGTATAATGCAAAGTTGAGGTCTGCACCTCTTTAAATATATGTCTGCAATTTGCAGGGAGAAAAACAACAACAGAAGGCTACCGAGATGCCAGACTGGAAGGCTTCCAGCAGCCACGGGTCAATCGGAAGTGCTTTGTATGACAACCTTAGGCATTCACAGACAACCGCAGTTCTGTGGAAGAACCTGCCCCTGGTTTGATGCCGTTGTGAATTTCCCCACTCAAGTGTTTCCATCACTTCCCTCCCAAGTAGCCCCAGAAGGTGTTCCCCATCTTACACTGGTATGTCCTTCTGACACCATCTCTCCTCAGCACTGAGATACTCTCGCCCTCCGAATCATGCAGGCCCAAGAGACCATTTCTTTCATTTTATCGTCTAGTTTCTCCCATGCCCTTGAAAGCCTTCTCAAGTACCAGTACAGTAATAGCATCATAGAATCATTAAGGATCCACGATCATCTAGTCCTGACAAGATAATCTTCTATTTTCAGCCCTTATGTGAAAAATACATAAACAAATGAGTAATTAAAGCACAACAGCTGACATTTAAAAAAAAAAAAAAATAACAAAAACAAATAGTCACTCTGGTCAGGGGTCATGGGGTGTTTCTGTTAACCCAGTGGCCCCAGACGGGCAATAAATACTTTCAGTTCTTTTTTCTTTTTGTTAAACACGTGTATGAAGTGGAGTCATTAGTTAACATGATGTGTGACAGGTAATCAGGCGGCGGCAGCCCACTCATCCTGCGGTTTTTCACTTTAATCACCACAGGGCCTCTCGTGTGCTCTCACATCTGGCGGCCCCCAAGGTCCGAGCCAATCTTCTCCCCAGCTGCCGACTGATAGAGCTGCGATAGCAACGAGCGTCCTTGCCGCGTTCGCACCCGGACAACTGACAGCAAGCCTTGCGCCAACACTAAGAGGTCTCTGCATTGAGATTACTGAGGTGCGCAATTGCCCACCTTGGAGATTAAAGCTGTGATTGCTGCCTCACTTTGGAAACTCGTTTCAGTCACGAGCTAGCGGGATTTTTTTTCTGTCCCAAAAGCGTGAAGCAAGCGTGAAGCAAGCACAAGGCCTGGCATTCAGCTATTACTGTCCGTGGGAGAGCAAAGTGCTGAGGGCGCACGAGACCCTTCTCCGCATGCAGTCCCGCACCTGTGTATACACACACACACACGGGCACACGCACACGGGCGCCCACGCCGCACCTGGCAGCGCTCACGCTGCAGCAGCGCTCCGCGCCCTCCTCTCATCCCCTCCGCACAGCGCCGCATCCAGCAGCGCTCCCGGCCCCGCGCAACGCCGGCTGAAGGTTTCCCGCAGCGCCCGTCCTGCGCGGAGCCGCTGCCGACACCGCGCCCAGGTCCGGCCGTCCGTTATAAGGCACGGTTCCCCGCGAGTTCCGACGAGAGGGGATAGCGGTGGTGCCCTTTATTTTTATTTTTATTTTATTATTTTTTTTCTCCTTCTTCCCCCCCTCCTCCCCGTCTCTTACCAGTTGTTCCTTGAGGGCGGTGAGGGTGGCCTCCAGCCGGAGCTCCTTGCTGTGGGCGCGCAGAGGATGCTCGCCTTCGCCCGTCGGCATAGCCAGGGCGGCCCGCACCAGCTCCTGCTGCCGCTCCCGCAGCACCTGGAGCTCCTGGAGGCCGGCCAGTGCCGCCTGCAGCCGCTCGCCCACCCGGCCGCGATCCCAGCCGCCCGCCCGCGGGGCGCCCAGCAGCATCCTCAGCGCTGGGCCGCGGCCCCGGCCATGGCAGTGGGGCGGCGGGGAGGCGGCGGGGCTGGTCCCGCTTCGGGCCGTGCCTGCGGCCAGGGCCGCTCGTACCGCTCCGCGGCTGGCGGCAGAGAGAGTGCAGCGTGGCCGCGGCGGCTCCTGCGGTTTTGGAAGAGAGGTGGGGAAGGGGGAGGGAGCGAGAGAGGGAGGAGGCAGGGAAGGGAAGAGGGCTGCAGCGCCGGGGCTACCTCTCGGGGTGGAAATGCCTGGAGAGGAGCCAGCGCCCGTGCGCTGCCTCCTCCCCGCACGGGGCGGCTCCTGCCTGCCTGCTCCTACCCCTGCCCTGGGGGCAGCCCGCGCCTCGGCCCCCTCCCGGCGGCGGGGAAGGGCAGGGCGTCCTCCCTTCGTCCTCGGGAGAGAGCTGTTGGGGAGCGCCCATCTCGATCGGGACAGAGCACCCTCCCAGCAGGAGCCTGCAGAGCTGGGGTATAGCAGTGTCTATGTCTGTGTCCTGGGAGAACGTGCTCGCTGTATGGGGACGTTTCCTGCCCAGAGCGTCTCTGAAAATATGAATGTTTTCTGCTTCCCTTCAGACTCTTTCAGATCCTGGCTGAGCCCTGCGAGTCAAGATCTGGTCTGGTTTGCCTGTCAGCGGTTCTACAACATGTGCACAAGACTGACATTGTCCATTTGAAAACAGTGAGGATTTTAGTGTACTGAGAGCTCTCAGGTATAAAATTTCCCTTACAAAACATGGTACTTGTAACTCCATTCCTTCCCTTGTTTGTTAATGCTTTCACATTAGGCACACACACAGAGGGTTGGCACATGTCTCCTTACTCTCTAGAAACCAACCTTTTTCATCTAATTGCAGGCATTTGCTATCTAGTATTGAATCTTTGGTCATCTCTTTGGAAGCACAACAAACATCTATTTTGTGGGTTCAGTGTATCTCTCAGCCTCACAAAAAGTCATTTCAAGGGCTCAGAATATATTTTAAATGGGTTCTAGAAAATGTTTGGTCATGGAAATTCAAGTCTATGGAGCTGCTTCTACCAAGAGATGCCACTGTTTAAAGCTCCCAAGACAGGCAGCTAAAGTTTCTTAAGAGGCAATGGATTAGCTGTGTACATAGCTTACTGTGAAGCAAAGGAGAGAAGAAGCCCTGATACCAAGAGCCTGGTGAACACAGTGGGGACTACACAGTGTTCTGTTGCCTACACTGAAATAGGAAGCATTTGAATCCCAGAGAACCTGAAATCACTGTATTATGTTCAAGGAGATTCTAATAATTTCAGGAAGGTGTATGATTCTCTGCAAAGCAGTAAATTGGTTAGCCTGTGGTTATCTCCTTTTGGTCCTTTGATGTATCCTTAAAAGCTAGCATACTTTAATTTGAATGCCACTTGAGTTTGTACTGGAATACATAAGTCGAGCCTGTTGCTTTGTCAGTTGTTCTCCAAGTAGTCTTCTTTGAATACCATGTGTGGGTGGCCATTTCCTCCTCCAAGACTGAACCAGCCTAGCTTTCCTGGCAGCAGGCCCTAGCTGTAGAAGTGCCAGAAGAACTAGTGCAGTGTGAAAACCATGTCCTTCTAGGAGGCCAAGTTATTGATGTGTTTGTTCACTGAATCCCGTGAAACACATTATTTGGCAGCATCAGTAAGACCAAGACTTGCCTTTACTATGTTGCTTTTTACAGATTTCATGGTCTGTCTATTTAATGGTCTAGGAACATCTGCCCTAGATGTTGGTCCAAAGGGGTTCAGAGAGATCCTATTCCGACAGGTTTTGGATGGAACTCATGAAGAAGTATGACTGACAATCATAACCCTGGGTTGCTTAGTTAATGTTATAAAGAGTACAATATGAATGATGTAATCTGTTTGTTTGTTTGTCCTCCCAGTCCATCTCACTGAAATCCTTTATGCAGAGAAATACCTCAAAGGACTCAATCTATTAGATGGGAAGAAAAACTGACTGCAAAAGTGAGATGCTTTTCAAGGTGCTGACAAAAGAGAGCACAAAGTGCTGCCTCCTCTCAGGTGAAGGGTGGCAGACTACCAGCCGTGTGCCACATGTGACTAGGATCTTGCAAAATGGCATTGCAGATACGAGGAACTGAAGCATTTTCTAAATCACTTGGCTTGGAGTTGGTTTAAACAGACATACAGCGCAGTTTCTTATTTTATTCAAACCGTATTTTAACTTGTTTAATACAAGTCACACAAATACCAGTTAGTGTATGTGTGTCCAACCTTTTGGTTGGATTGGGCTGCATTGGGTGAAGAAGAATCATCTTGGGCTGCATATAAGTAGGTCACTCTAGAAGTAAGGCCTCCTATTTATTGCCATGGGAACTACAAAAGATACAATGAGCACAGTATTGCTGATAGAGCAAATTCATAGCTACAAAACACTAATTTTCAACATAGTCACCACCATTAGCTTTGCATTTTTGTCAGCAATGAATAGGAGCCTTAGTGTCATGCTTATAGAATCCTGCACCAGCAGAGGTGACCCACAGTTGCTTTTGCCACTACTGAAATGCACCACCCACCACTTCGCTGTGCTTACCTCCACTGGTCTACGTGAATGTTGGCAGGTGCTGACAAATGTCGATGGGTGCAACTGTTTCTGCGTGGTGGAATTCAGTAACACATTGTGCTTCGAACTTACCTACATGTCAGGTGTTGTTGTGTCAGGCTGCCCCTCTGCTGCCATCTGTCTCACAGCAACAAAATGTAACAATATTGGTGGGAAGCTTCTACTGCGGTATCACAAACATCTACCTCTGATGTTGTGGACCAGCATCATAAAATAGGAGGCATTACTTTTGGAGCAGACCTCATAAAATATATAATACTGTCAATGTATATAAGTAACAAAACATTCTTATTATTAATTAAAATACAAAAAGGAAGTCACAAAACCCTGAAACTAGTGGGATATTTGACCTTGTTTTTGTGGAACTAATGCATCGGCCTGGTTTGATGGCAGTGGCTGCAATTCTTGATGAAATTTTAGTTTTCCTGTTCTTCATCCTTGAAAAGAAATAGTTTCAACTGTACATACTGTCATAAAGTGATGATGTGAATCACACATGACTTTGATTGAGGAATACTTCTTTCTGCAATGGTAAGGCTTACAAAACTCCAGTAGAGAGACACGATCAGATCTTGGGGGTTGAATATCTGATTGCAACTCAATGCATTCCATTTGAAATTGTGCAGGTCATGTATTTTTGTTGACTAAAAATGGAATCAGAAGTATACAAGAAAGTTGATAACTTTTTGGTGATCTTGAAACCTATTTTCAGATTCCTTTATAAAAACGGAATGCACAGCTGCATGTTTTTTTCTGTTCACAGGGCAGTGCTTAGCCAATGTATCCAGATGCTTACAATTATTTGCCATAACTTTAGTTGGCATTACTCAGTGACGGTGTGAGGCAGGGAGTGGCCATATTGCAAGCTGTGCTGGGCATGAGTTGAACATACCTGGCTTAGTGTATAGTTGCTAGGTGAATTATACAATATGAGGTCATATATCTTTCTTTTCCTCCTTCACTTGCAAAGAACTATTATCTTTTTGTTCTTAATTTTCTTTCACTTTTTTTTTTTTTTTTTTTTTAATGTTTTCAAACATTAAGTCCCAAATGGGCTATATCACAGCAGTATCTTTATTCTAATCACATTCCTGATTATCCCCTGTTTTGTACTGATTACTTCACCAGAACTCTTCTGATGTCACCTAATCTTTTCAGATAACTCCACAAATAGCTTGTGCTATCTGATTTCTGGGGGGGGGGGGGGGAAAGTAAAAGGTGTGAATTGCCCCCAGGTTTAAAAATATGAGATTATGTGGGACAATGGTAGTTATAAAGATGAAAGCTTTACTCAGAGAGTGGTGAGTCTGCCCAGAGAAGCTGTGGATGCCCCATCCCTGGAGGTGTTCAGGACCAGGATGGATGGGGCCCTGGGCAGCCTGAAGTGGTGGGTGGAAATGCTGCCCACCACAGAGAGTTGGAACTGGATAAGCTTTAGGGTTCTGCCAACCTTTTTTTCTATTCTATGATAGCAGTGAATTCTATGATATTCTTCTGTTTTGCATATGTGGATTCTGAGGTCATTACATAAATTGTGTTTTAAGAGAAAGCTATAGTAAAGGTTTGGTTAAATGATTGTGAAATCAAACACCAAAACAGTAACAACATAGTTTATCTGCATAACCTTACTCTGGGCCCTAGTTTATATGATATGATTGCTCAGTGTAGTTCTACCAGTCCATTTCTCATGCTTTGTATAGAATGAAAATTGTGTAGTGAGTGGGTGACCATTTCACATCCTGTTGCCTCATGCCTCATTTACTGTGGATTACTGAAGCTGCTTAGCATTCTAACTTACAAGTACCTTACAGTAGTGTATGGGAACTGCTGAGTCATGGCCTGAACCTCTGATTGATCACCTGAGGCGAGCAATGAGTCAGCCAGAGGAGCACAGGTGAAGGCAATTGGCCTTCTAGGCAAGTTCCTCCTAGACCTATTTAAGAGCCGGCTACCAGTAGGGAAGGATGTCTTCTCGAGATCACCTCTACTGGTGTTTTGTGGGTGAGCCCAGGGTAAGGGTAAGCCTTCCATTTATTCTCTTTTGTTATCATAGTCTACTTTGCCTAACTCTCTTGTTTATTTTGTGATTATAATAGCCTAATATTCTTCGATTATATGAGTAGGAACTAATACTGTCTTTACAACATCCCAAAAAGTGTGCAGGTTTTTGTTGTTGTTGTTTTCTAGGAGGCACTTCTGAGGAACTGCACTTCATTTCAGAGATATTCATTTTGGTGCCCGTTGGAGACGCCTTTGGTCTGATTTTTCAGACTACTTATTATTATGTTGTTAATGTAGTTCTGTTAAATTTTTTCAAGGAGAGTTGTCTTTTTCTTTGGTTGCAGTTTTGAACAGTCAACATTTTGGTAAATTGAAAATGGAGTATTTTTGTTTGAATTCTTAGAAAAATGAGGAATACAATTATTAAACACAACAAGAGTGCTGCTCTTATGAAGTCAGCTTGGGTGTGCCCACACCTGTGGTATAGAAATGCCCTCAAAGCGTCATAAACCATCAGAAATTAGGCAGGTGTTATTTACCCTATTTTGCAAATGAAGCTGTACAAAGATGTTAACACTTTTACTTGTAGCTGGTCTTGGAAGTAAAGCCACATCATTAATTTCACCACGAAGTGACTTCACTCCCTGTATTATGAATACATATTAGCTATTTTGTGTGGGACTAATGTTAATGGGAGGGCAATTTGTATTGACCTCCAGATGTATTTAAAAGGAGAATAGTTGAATGTTGGCTTTGGATGAAGTCCACTGTACCGAAAATGCAGTGGTAATACTAGACAGCTTCAAGAGTGAAACTACAGCTTGTTTTCCAGATTTGCTTATGTTTTGTTTTGGAAAAATCATTCATAATCCTTTTAATATTACCACCTTGTGGAGAGGTAAGTCCCTCCTGTATGGACTTCAGTCTATGTATCTCTTAGCTGTGATTTTAGCCTGTTCTGACATTGGCATGCACAGCATTAACTGAGAGAGAAACTCATCCCATGCTGTTTAGAACTGCATCTTAGCATGACAGGAACTTCTTGGGTACACCATCATCTTTACTTTGCCATCCTGCCTCTCTGTCTCCTAAACTTTCTTGTTGCTCCTGGGAGCTCTGCAAGCCTCTTGCTGTCTATCCTGCTGAATGTCTCATGCAGAGGTACTGCCTAAAGGAATATTTCTGAGCTGTTAGCATCTGGCAGATGTGTAGGAGGTTATTTGGAGAACACTGAACAGCCAGATGTGGATTGAGCCTAACAAGTCATTATCCTACTTATGATAATCCAAAGTGCAATTATTGTACCTGTCATTACTGTTCATGTCCAAGAAGGCCTGTTCTGAGCATATCTTTTAATGGAGAAGGCTGAGGCACCTCTCAGAGGTGTAGGGTTTGCCTAGAAATTGGGATAGAACCTTTTGCTATTTTCAGGAAATGTTAACTTCAGCAATTAAGAATGTTCTGAAAGTTGATTAAACCATTACGTTGCCCACACTATGTAGTGCTAGTTCTGTGCTAGCACTGTTTGCCAGAGAATGCACAGTACTTTGTCTTGCTCTGAGAGGTGACTGTAAGCAAACTGCATTCATCCAAGCATTGTGCCTAATTAGCAGAGCAGCTGCTTTTGAAAACATTCTTCTTAAGGAATGATGATGTCTCAAGGATTACTTTATTTAATTAGAAAGAAACAAATCACTGGTGAGATGGTCTCTTTCTAGAGGTCAGAGAATTCAATTTGAATTGAAACAAGTGACTTTTTGAACTATAGCTTACAAGGTAATTGATAGAGGGAAAAGAAGTGAGAATGCAGCTGGCGTACAGCTTCTGCTACAAAAACAGAGTTTGGGTGTGATCTTTATGAAGAGGATCTTCTAAAAACAGCTACTAGGGATTAGGAGGTGTCCATCTGTTTTTGCGATTATTTCTGTTTATTTCTTTCCAAGTCTGCAGATTGATTCTCTCTTGTTCTTCCCAGCAGGGTGGTGGGAGTTGTGCAGATGGGAGGAGGGATGAGCTTTCCCTCAGGACTTATACATGTTATCATGAAAGCATTCTTTCTCACCTTTCTCCAGTTTGTGCCTTCCAACTGAAATCTTCCTGTCAGAAAGGCCTTGTTTTAGACCATGTAAGAATGTGTACCTGTTCATATATCTGTGGATAGATACATAAACTGTAGATCAGGATCAACTGTTTTACAGATGGGGACTCAAAGTGCAGAATATGCAGGAGAAAAGAGAAAATGGTGGGCACTAGAAATCCAGGGAGGCAAAAGGAGTGGCAAAGAATAACTAGGATGAGCCTGAGGACAGAAGCTTGAGAATTAAGCCAGAGAAGAAGGGGTGCAATTATGTATGGCTATAATGACTTCTTGGCAGGAACCTTGGAGGCACTGCCGTCCTCATTGGACTGAGAAGAAGCTGAAGCACAAAGAAATCATTTGAACGGTAAAGGTCTAAGTTTATAACAGATTGTTACCAGAGGTGCCCAGGGGGAGCATGTGGTGAGTACAGTCAGTCTGAGGCCACTGCTCGGACAGTCACTGCACCTCTACCTGCTCATGTGACTGAAGACAAAACGGGTATTAAGAAACTTTGGAATAAGTGAAAGATTTAATTTGGTTTCTGTGAGGGTGATAACTTCTTTTTACATCAATCTCTCTCTCTCATTGGCATCTCAATGAGAATTCAGAACTTACTGCAAGTCAGTCCTGACATTATTGCCTATTCTCTCTCCCAGTTTCCCTCTTTTCCACATTTTCTCCCAATGACTATAGCTTTTTTTTTTTCCCCAGCATAATCTTATCTTCCTGATTTTAGTGGGCCCTGCAGCACTATTTTTATGCTCTCATTAGCATTCATAATGCTTAGCATTTTCCTATCACTTGGAGATTTCATTAAATTATTGTTTAAAATCTCTTCCTGATCATTAATGTTAAATGATAATTCCAGCTATTAGTAGTACAGTTCCAGGCACTTCTTCTAGTTCAGTCCTTGCTCTTAATTATTGTTTTTCCTTTACTTCGTTACCCTTCAACAGCTTTTCAATAGAAGTAATTATATTTGCATATCCAAGCTGCCATTTTTTCTGTTTGCATGTTAGATTAATCCAGGTGACTTGTGGCCCATCATTTGATGGTTGCTCTCTTTCTTACATGCTTAATCTATTTTTACTTGTGGGCCTTTTTGCTAATATTTGAAGTACTTCTGGTTTCCACACTTGTCTTCTAAAAATATTTGGAATCCCAGTCTATGTTATTTTGTTGATTTGATCATTTATCATTTTCATTTAGCTTGAGGAATCCCAGTTTTCTCCTTTCACTTGTTCAGCATTAAGAGCAAATGGAATCATCATAACCTCAAAAGTTACAGCAATTGGAGGATGGCATCCCATTGCTTCATATTTCACACTGGACAAATCATGTCAGAGTCATAACTAGCATTTGCATATGGATCTGTCTTTTCACTGTTTTTTGTGTGATCTATGATCTTGGTATTTTCGAAATACTTCTCTGAAAAACAAAGCAAAAGCAGTCTTGTGCAATATGTTAAGCCTACTTCTTTGAAAAAGGAATGTATCTCCAACAGGAAGAACTAAACATCAATGTGTGATTCTTCAGTATAAAATTTTCCTTCGGTCCTTCTTCAAGATCTCTCTAGTTAACTCCGAAGCCCTATAAAGGAAAGGTACTACCTCTTTTCAGGACAGGTGAAAATTGAAGCTTATTGCAAAATAACCCCAAATAATTTTTCCACTAAGAATGAAACTTAATACCATGTTCTTTCATAGCAACATATTGACAAACTTAGTTAAAGATGGCAAAAAATTTCAAGACATATGGTTAGAAAGCCCCAAGGCACCTATTCAGCAGGGTTTTTAAACACTTGGCTACTTCAAAATAGGTGACTGTTCCTACGGAATTCAATAGCTCTACTTCTGTGCTTAAAGACAGGCATACACTTTAATATCTCTCTAAAATGAAGCTTAGGGTCTACTTATTTTAATCTTGTAAAATACTTCTTCACATTCTGGATAAGAGCATTCAGAATGAAATGGTCTTTTGTTAAAAATCGATCTGTTACTTTAAAGATAACCTGGAGAAACATGTTTAAAAAAAAAAAAATAAAAATTCTTAGAGTCTTACAGAATGCTGGTATAGGTGACATTTCTGTTTATTTGCATTGGAGATCTGTGCAGGTAATGGGGGTTAGACTGCAATGCAGAGGATAGCATTTATTGACTAACAGGCATTGAATGCATTCAGATAATGCACTTTTAGCTTGCTGGATGCTAAGAGGACTGCTACTCTTGGATTCTTTCTCTAAAAATAGCCCACCACCTCTACCAACAAGAAATACCTACGTCAACAACTTACTGACTTGTGAAGACTGCAGATTTTATTAGATGTGCTTTGAAATGCTTTCTCTCTTTCAGTAAAGATAAAATGGGGCAGATACAGTCTGCTTCACTGATGTGCATAAATGGAGGGAATATTTTTGTGAGTTTTGTCAGTTAATGAGGTTTGTATGATTGCTTGTTAAAAGTCATGCTGAGCGCTGTGATGGCTGGGTAATGTATTCACTTGAATGACTTCCATTAGAAAATGCAGATCTGTGTATGCCTGTAGAAGGGCATCAATGTCAGCAACATTTGAAACCGGAGAAAAGACCTTATCAAATTCCTTGTTTTACTCTAATAGTATTAAAACCTAATTCCACTAGGATGGAACTGTATGGAAACACACATACTCAGTCGTGTGTTCCAATCATCACCTTATCCTTCTGTATTAGAAGCACACCTGTGTGCAAAACATGCCTTGGAGAGCATGTTTTCCTGCAGGCTACATTGGAAGAGTTATTCACAGAGCCTTCACTCTTTCCCCATTTTTCCAGTAGGTGGGTCAGTGGTAAAACCATAGCAGAAATTGCCTCAGAGCTGTAAACTGGCAAAAGTTGTTGTGTGTACCACCCGCTGCAGTACTGCTGAATGGTGAATCTGTGGAACAATACTGTGGTGAACTTTTCTAATCAATGAAGAAAACTTTTGCTTCACTTTTCATCTCTAAAAAGATGGCAAACTAAAATAATGGTATTTATTGCTCTCTTACTTTTTTATTTCCTATAAAGGTTAACTAAACATAACTACTGAAAAAAAACTGTATTACTTTGCAGAAAATGGTTCTTTGCTCTCAGGCATATTGCAGCTCCTGTCATTTGAAGAATAGGAAGATAGTTCTTACTGTGCAAAACTATTTTTTCAGCATACACTGTAACACGAGCAGGTTTGTAAAACTGCTTTGACATGTCTGCACTGGCAGCATTCACATGCTTTGCTGTTCTCATGTAGGGTCTGCTAATTTCATTATTTGCTGCAGGATGGTGATTAGGGGAAGTTTTAAGTCATTAGTGAACTGTGGAAAAACAAATTGAAAACTTACATGCATGCTGAGATAGAGGCTGTGTGCTCAGCAATGGGATGGGCTAAAACACATATTGCACATTCCAGGCCAGGGAAGAAGAATGGGAGATGCATAGCTGATCTCTAATTCCTCTGCTCATGAGGCTACGGAGTTTGCACTGAGGCTATGGAGTTTAACATTGCTGTTCACCAATTTTTGTGTGAATAAGCAGTGAACAAACATGCATGCATACATTATCTGTGTCTTCTGACTGTGCTGTGTCATCCTTCAACTTATTCCTCTTCAGCAAATTTACATTTATTGTCACTTATTGTACCTGAGGAGATTCCTCATTTATATCACAGAATTATGAAATTGCATTTTTATTAGACTTGGTTGACTACGAAATACGTCGCCATAGGAATAGTTGGGTAAGATAGAAATCAGGAAATTTGAACATTTTATAAAATATTAGGTCCTTAAAATCACTTGTATGTGTGAATATCAGCAACTCGTATCTAAATCTTCCTTAATCAAACCATTTGCTTTGACATATAATGCAGTACCAGTTAATTGTGCCTGAGTTTATTCAGTATTATGTGAAATACATACTACAACACTTAACATGTTTTCCCTTAACATAAGAGGCCCATATGACTTTTCCACATGCCTTTCTGGTATCAGAATGTGAGCGTACGTGGTATCTCTTATTTCTCTTGCTGTCCTTTTGGCTGCAGTGATACCAGATACTCTTTCTTCCCACCTGTGCCAAGCTACAAAATAAGTATATTGAATTTTACCTCCTGCTAAATATTCTTATAGTCAAAGAGGTGTTGTGCAGTACTTTCTTGTGTGGACAGGTGTTCAAGAGGTTGCAGAAACTGAAGGGGGTCTTTATGAAGAGGGTGCCAGGTTAGACCTCCATCAAGACTGAGAAAGCAGAGTTGTTTTCCCAAAAGATGCCACTCTCTAAATCCTAGAGAAGCACAAGTGATGCTAGAGTGCATGACAGTCGTAGCAATACTAGGAAATATTACGTGGTAAGGACTCAGTACTTCCTATATATGAACTGTCTGTCTATTCAAGCTATTAATCCTGGTTGACTGTGAACATAGCTAAGTCTTTTTTTGAAAAGTGTCCAGGTAATTAACTACCTCTGAGCTTGCTTGTCAGACTGTTTCCTCTGATTGCTATCGGACAACAGGCGTGCTGCCACTGTGAGAGAGCAGCACAATTGCAGGAGTTCCTATGTCTCTTCTTCCACTGACTGAGGTAATTATGCTTTGATGCAGTGGGCACAGGTATTTTCTAAAATGCCAGTGCCAAAGACATGACAAAAGAATTTAAGAGGGGCATCTATTCCTCACTCAGGGGCTTGTATTATGTTAATATGGTTTTTTTTTTTTTTTGTTTTTTTTTTTTTGTTTTTTGTTTTTTTTTTTGCCATGCACGTGCACAATACTCAGTATTGGCATAAGAACCAGAAAAAAAACATGACTGCTGTGACTTTTAGGTCTGCATAGGGCCTGCGTTTCTGGATCTTGGTCAAAGCTTTACCTCAGTGCTTACCCCACTGCATTAATTAAACCTGGAACTTGTTGAAGGGTTTGAAGATGTATGATCTGAAAATGTTTCCACAGCTTGGTACTTAAGAAGAATTACAGAAAAAATTCAACACCACCGTTAACCATGAACTTTGAGTGTCACAGAGTGAAGTAGAGAAAATCAGAAGTCACTTAAGGGGTTAACAGAACCTCAGAAATTATTCGGGTCCTGTCTGGATTTTATGGCTTCTCTTTCTATTATATCTGTTTCCTGTGTCTTTCAGATCAGAGACTTTTCCCTCTCAGGGAAGCCTTCTGGTCTTTTTGACCACAGAAGTACTGCTCCATTTTGAAGGTCTGAAATGAGGTGCCACATCAGTGCCACTGAGTTCAGGCATGCTTTCTCATGTTCTGGCAGGACTGCATAGATGTCACTGTGATGGTGTTCCCAAGCTCTTTTGTGCCTCAGCACAATTCCAGCACAACCATATTGTTTGTGATTGTGGTGCTAGCTCACAGCCTCACACCTGGGCTTGGGTATCCCCTGAATACATTGTGTGAACTTGCCTGGCAGACGCTGTAGCTTTCTCACTTCTATGAATTCGGCTGTAGCTTTAGAGTAATGTAGGATCAGGAGGTACAGAATATTTTTATCACTTTTGCTCAGCTGAAATTATCCATCTGGTTGTTTCCTTTCCTGTTTCTCAGATTTTTATTCCCTGCAGCACTGACAGGTTTCCTCTCTTTTCTGTAAAGGCAATTTTTAAAAGCTCTCAGCAGAGCAGGAAAAAAAAAATGATTTAAATGCAGAAATCCTTATCTGGAGTTTGCCTTGCAAACGTGAAGTTAGTACCCAGACCCATGCTGGCAATATGGTAGATTTCTCTTTTGCCCTATTCCTCTGACCTTAAGTGAAATATATTAGAGCTTTTTTAGAAAAAGAACGAAACAACAATAAAACAAACAAAAAACCTTACGAGAAAAGCTAGAAGTCTTAAGACAAAACCTCTGTCCAAGAAAAAGGGAGGAACAAGGTTTTTTCCATGGTCTTCCAAAACTGAGGCAGCTGCTGTCCTCATTGTTACAATGAAGAACATCTGTCAAGTCTTATCAGCAGTCCGAAATCGTAGCTGGCAGCTACATTGGTGGATGTTTTTAATACCTGTAAAATAACACTGATCTACCAGCTGCAGTACAGATTAAGGACAAATACAGAAATGTTTGAAAAAAAAACAAAGCATCTCCACATGTGTGGGCACCCAGAGATATATTTCATTGTCACAGAACAGGATGTTTTAGATTGGATGCCTAAATCTCCTTCCCTGCAAGCAAATTCTTGTGTGAATCCTGTGAAGCTGTACCCAGAGAAAATTTGGAACACTAGATTTGTTTGTGTACATATTCTGTTTGTGAATAAGCATGGTCCATTCCAAATCCATACTAGCTAGGAAACAGTAATCCACCTCTCCCTGGACATCAAATTAAGGTACCAACAGCCGATCCTTGTCTTTATATTTGTCTGGAAGTTATGTTGAAATGAATGGCATTATCTGTGCTCTCCACCATATAAGTTGATATACAAATATGGTTGCCATTATTTTGCAGTGACAGAGACTGGGACTAAGTTCTGATTGTTCTTTGGATAAATATGGGAAACAGGAAAAAAGGTGAGACTGATGAGGATATAATGGTGAAGGAGATACTTATCTTTTTAATGTTGTGAAAGAAAGGGAAGGTAGGACAAAAAGATGTCTTCTCAGCCTGCAAAAAGAAACCTTCAGAGCCTTTGAGGATGCCAGCTGAATCATAGCAGTTTTTCCAGGGAATAGTTGTGGTGTAACTTCAGCCATCCTTTTTCCAGAGTATAGAGCAGCAACTTGCCCCTTGTAGTGTTGAAAGTGATGGTAAGAGTCAGAAACTGAAAGGTATTGGTATCCCATTGGAAAATAGGCCCCCTCACTTTGAAATCACATAGCTTTACCCCTTACTTCAGATAACACTAATCATGTGATGCTAGTTTTAGGACAGTATATACAGGCCAGACTGGACTTAGCAACACTTGGGTATTTTTTTCAGCTGTGCTGTATGCTTGGTGTTTGGGGGCGTTTGCCACTTTCATCCCTCTCATGTGTATTGAGGGCCTCCTAGAACAATCATGTGATGTGACACACAGGAGCTTGTGCTCTGTCTATGGACCTCTGGAAGGTTTCTGAACTAAGTTCTCCAATGAAGGCTGTCATTTCTGGTATGTGAGCTCTCAGCTTGACAGCTATAATTCTTGCTTACTTACGCAGCTGTCAGTGCTCATACCCAAAACCGCTGTTCTTTGGGCTTGCCACCTGTGTGTAGTTTCTTAGAGGTTATAATGCTTCTGCTATCAGAAAGAAGAGACTTCTGATTTTTATGATTCTCTCTTCATTTTAAATTAATCCAACCTGTCTTGCTTAGACATAAGTGGTGATCTGTCTAAAAATATATAAATGTGTTTAGATTATGAAGTACTCAAAAGATGCTCCAATGTTTGTGCGCTGCCCAGCGTTACTGGAAGTATGCAGCAATGGGCAAAAGTCCTATCTTGGGTAGAACTTCTCCCTTTGGTTTAAATTCCAGGATGTATCAGAAACACCACAGCTGATGTGTGCAACACAGTCTTGTTAGCAGGATGTCTGAGAACTGTTTGAATTTGTCCTGTTTTGATGTGGCTGCTCTGCATAAAATGCTGTGATGCTTTTAGACAAGAGAGCTGGGAATATAATAAATGCCATAAGGGCAGTAAGACTCTGATCCTTCTGGAACAAGAAGTCAGTGTGTGCATGTGTACGTTTCTCTGGATTTCAGCTTCTGTAGAATCCACCCTACACAAGTGGGAGTGCTTTACTTTGCCATCACAATCTCTTCTCTAAGATCAAAGTTACAACTCCCCACTTCCCCTGAGGGATTAGCAACAAACTGATGAACCACTTATTTGGGAACAACTCAGTAGGGATTAAGCAGCAAACAAACTAACCAAAAAGACTAAAGGAAGATCTCATAAGCAGCAATGTAAGAACAGAGCAGTTAATCAGTTGGCTTCAGATCCAATCTAGCAAACATCCCACTTACTCAACTGTTTGCTCAGACACCATGCTTGGCATTGCCTCCCAGAGGCATCATGCAGCTGTGTTTTTTTTTTTTTTTATAATTCTCTACCTGTATGATTGATGGCTATGGCCCTTAGAAGTTGTTCCTTTTTGAAATTAAAGGAACACTGGGCCAAATCTGTGCTAGGTGAAGCCTAACTGGCTTTCTAGTATGTGCTGTTTTCTCAGCACTGCTGGTACCCAAAGAGGAACATGAAGATGGAGTTGAAGGTGTGTGTACTGGAGAGAGCAAATGGATAAGATGCAGCCTTAGAAGATGTATATCCTATTCTGAAACTGGTGTTATTTCTTGCTGATCATGCTAGTTCATGCATTGGTGGTTTTTTTTTTGTGTGTGTGGTCCAGGGTGACATCTAATGGCAGCAAGGAGCACCACAGCTGAGGAGAAATAAACGGACAAAATAGTTGCCAATCATTTATCTAGTGACAAAGGCAAGGTAAATTTAGCAAGGGATTAAAAAAAAAAAAAATTTTAAAAAAAGGCGATATTAAAGTAAGCTATAATGTTCCATTTGAAGCTGTATTTCAATATACATTACCTTAATGAAGCTGGCAAGCTGTCTAAAGTTAGAAAGTGGCAGAAGTAAGTTGACTAAAAATGAGTAAAAATGTGTTTCAAATGTTAGCTCAATGAACTATTGGTGAGTTTAAACAACACAATTGGAAGAAGTAAGGGCAGTGCACCAGAAATGAGTCGACCCCAAATATTTGGAGTAAATTTTTCACATAGATAAATTTTTATCAAAATCAGCAAGGTGCTACAAAAATAGGTTTGGTGGAGTGTTTTTTTTTGTTTGTTTTTTTGTTTTTTTTTTTTTTTAATGGAAAACAGCATATTCTAATACAAGAACCTGTATCAAACATTTTCAACCAATTAGTGCTGTGTTGTAGCTGTTTTGAACTATGAAAATTGTAGATCTGTGTTCCCAACATAAAAATAAATTTACAGATGCTGTATGAATTACCTTTTAGGCACCAATAAAAGCGGTTTTGCATTACTAATTAATATTGCAAGACAAATATTTTATGTACTGCATTCAAGTGTAGGAGGCTTGAGTTTAAAATACACAATCCCAAGTAAGAGATAACAATAGCAAGAGAAGCTTTGGAATTATTAGGGCTTACCTTTTAGGGAAATAGCACTTTCCCTGTTTACCTTAGTTGGTAAACTGATCTTTATTTTCAGTACTGAGTATTGAATGGCATTATATTTAGAATGGTTTCCGAACTGCAGGATTAGGAGGAAAAATTGAACTGTATTATATCTATATGCATATAGACAGCACCGCATTTTATCTATATGCATATGTTGGAGCACCTCCAGAGGAGGGCCACAAAAATGATCCAATGGATGGAACACTTCTTTGAGGTGTTCAGCCTGGAGAAGGCTGAGGAGGCTGGGAGGTGACCTGATAGGGGCCTTTCAGAATCTAAAGGGGCAGACTCATTAGCAGGGTTGGTGGTGACAGAACAGGAGGAATTGGTTTCAGGCTTAGAGGGGTGGTTTAGCTTGAATATTAGAAAGTCTTATTTAGCGAGGGTGATGAGGCACAGGAGCAGGTTGCCCAGAGAGGTGGACGCCCTGTCCTTGGAGATGTTCGAGGTCAGTCTGAAGTGAGTTCTGAGCAACCTGATCTAGCCTATGGGTGTCCCTGTTTGTTGCAGGGGAGTTGGACTAGATGACCTTTAAAGGTCTTTTCCATCTCTAAGGATTCTATGATATATAGGTATATGCTTGTATGTGTGCATATGGATATATACAACAAAGTAGCTTGTGCATAGAACACTTAAAAAGTATCAATGCCTTAAAGGCATTTAGAGCACACACATTTTAAAGGTAAGTTTTCAACTCTGGCATGAATCCACAAAAAAGAAGCCTCACCTACAAGTACATAAAACACATACATAGCTATTCATTTTGATTCCATCCTTGAAAAAGCTGAGCAGCATATGGGAGAAAGTGGCCTTAGTGTGTTTTGCATCTGATCATGGTATGCTGGTAATGTGTTCCTTCTCCATTCCTTTAGACTTGTGAATTCATCATAAAAGAATAAGGTTTTGCCTTTTGCCGTAGCACTAAATATACATGCATTATTTTCTTTGAGTTTCTACATAAGGAAGTTTCTAGCTACCTTTCTGCCCAGAAAACTTTAGAATGGGAATGAAACACTGTCACGCATGTTGTAGTACATTGTTCTCTGGCTGCATGATTTCAGGCTTTTTCCTTTAGCATCCAGAACTAGTTATGATCAGGAATGAATTTTAGATAGTTGCAGTGTTGCTGTCTAACCATATGGCTGTTATAATGGCTTTTTTTCCCCCTTTTTTTTCTTTTTTTTTTTTTTTTTTTTTAGTATCATGTATAATTCAAACTAGAATAGCAGTTAAAATCTTAAACTAAGTACAATTGGGCTCTAATTTTAAAGGTAAGTGAAGTGCCACTTTAACCTCATATCCAATGTCTTAGATGATAATTAAGGAGGCAAATCTGGAAATGTTTTTGGTAGCCTTAGGCTTCTCTTTGCAGTGTATTCATTGTGCTCAGAATGGGCTTTCAGCTGAACATCTCTACCTTCAGGCAAGGAGCTTTTCTTTCACAAAGCATTTGGTATCCAGCAGCTGGAGGTCTGTAGTTTTAGACACTGGTTCCTTCTTCAGCTGTGGGGACAGTGTTTAATTATACATAATTTCATGTCCAGGAAGTAGCCTGGGAATGTGACAAAGAGAGCTTACAAAGCATACTTTGTCGGCACTCTTTGTGGAAAGATAAAGTGTTATTTTTTTTCATTGTGTTTTCTTTCTGAAGACCTTTATCCACCTCAGAGAAAAAACCAGAATGCTATTTGGGAATACAAGATATTAGAAACAATGCATACTTTTTTGAAGCCAGGACAATTAAGTACTGGAGCATTTTAAAATCAATGGGAGGTGACTTTTTAAAGGGCGGGAGTCTGAGAAATTCTGAATACTCTGTGACCTATTAGAGGTCAGTCTGACTGTGGTAACAATCTCTTCTATCAGCTGAATGGAAAAAAAAATAATCAAACAACAGAATGTGTGAGTTGGGAATCTTAGCTGACTGTTACCTTTCAGAAACAAGGCCATGCAATTATGATTATTTCTTTAAAAACATCCCATCAGCAGCAAGCTGTTAAGATCTGTAGAAGACAGTAGATGGCGCAAAAGTGTAAGGAAACATCTTGGGTTTTCTTTCAGGTAATATTAGAGTGAGCAAGTCAAGAGCAGAAGATTGTAACAGGTTAGTCTCAGATTTATTACTAAAAATCCAACAAGGACTGTGTGTGGGAAGCAATGAAAGAAGTGCAATCTACACTGGTGCTGCACATAGCAACTCTGAAGTGAGTTGTCCTCAAATGCAATCTATTGAAATTCTTTGCTAGCAGTCCAGTTACACCTAGATCATTGTAGGTTTTTTTTCTAGTGTGATTTTTCTGTTGTGTCCTTCAAGTTTGGACTTTTGCTGCTTTACTTTGGGATGAAGTTAAGCCATCAGAGCCTCAGAATGATCAGTAAATCACCATGCAGTATGACCCCACACCTGGGCCATAGAAAAAGCTATTTTCAGCACTTTTGGTTCTGATTGCCCCTGTATCCTTATTCCAGGCTTTGTACCTTGGATGCTCTTGCCATTATCCTGTTCAAGGCAGACTGGTCTCTTTCTGTCTCCATTCATTCTGGAGCTGAGAAACTTTTCCTAATAACAAGTATGTGTAAACATTCTACTGAAGCAAGCGAATCCTTATGAAAACTGATGTTAATCCAGCGTTTGCCAACAACATCTCTCCTGGCAGGTTTCAGAGCAGTGTGGCATCGCCCTGCTTTCATGGGATGTGGGAGTTGGCAGTCTAGCTCACCTCCAGGCTCTGGCACTACTGTCAAGGAGCTGTGGGTAAAACAGACTAAGTGAAAAATAATCTTTTTTTTTTTTTTTTTTTGCCAGAGATCTAAACATTTTAGAATTTTTCCTCTGTAAGACAAAATACTGTCCCCAGATTGATCCAATCACTTCATTTTTTTCGTGCTCTGTAATCTCTTAGAATCACAGAATGGTTTGTGTTGGAAGGGACCTCCAAGATCATCTAGTTACAACCCCCTGCTATGGGCAGGGTCGCCTCCCACTAGACCAGGTTGCTCAAAGCCCCATCCAGCCTGGCCTTGAATGCTTCCAGGGAGGGGGCATCCACAACCAACAAGCTTCAAGGATCTTGGATACAATGGGCTCTGAACAGGCATGGGAAGGGAAGAAACAGGTGCCTGTCTGGTGCATTGAGCAAAGAGCTTAGTATCTGCTGGAAGCAATCAGAGGTTGTTTGATGAAAGAAATTCAATTTGAAAATTATTTTTTCAAAGGAAACATTTTCTAGTAATGTATTGGCTTCAATAGACTTCTGATAAATGAAGGTGGCTTCTTTCTATCCTGCCTGGAGGCAAACTCAAACTTCTGGAAGTTGTGGCTATCTGACAACCAGGGTTTTTAGGCTCTTCCTTACCATACCCACAATAAACCATTGCTTGATTCCAGCCTAATTTATATGGAGTAAAGGACTCTGTGGAAAGACACTGTAACTAGCACTAGCCCAAGATGGTGCATACGCCTGGTGCAGTATGATCTGCAGAGAAAAAAGACTGCCAAAATCATTAATGCAGGATCATCTCTGAGGATATAATGCACTCTCTGATTCTTTTGCTTACACAGCTGGTCAGGGAATCACTCCACTCCATTATATAAAGAGGATTTCTTGCTCAGCTTTTGCTGACAGTTTATTGCTCTGCTGCAGTAGAGCCATACAAGCAGAATAAGGAAAGAAGTTTTGTCAGTACCAGCACTCCTGCTGTGGAGGTCAAAATCAAATGAATTTGTTGCAAGCTTTCAGAATTATATACAAATAGGCAGAAAAAGGGCAGAAAAAGAAGTTCATGTGCAGTCTTCATCTGGCCTCCATACCTGTATATGCGTATACAGTACTTGGTGGCATTTTACTGTTATGGCACATATAGTACAGCCCACTTAACTCTTCTACTGAAGAGGAGAGCTCTGGATTAGAGGAGATGCGGAGCGAATGTCCACTGCTGTTGGCTGTGAGCATAGAGAACTAAGCTGTTAACTTGAGACGGTTATTTTCTCATGTGTCAGAGGTCCTCATGGAGATTTCATTATTATTTAGTGGTCAGAGGTGAATAAGTTTATTTGCCGAATGTAGACTCAGAAAAGGAATATAGAAGCCTTTTCATGATACTGCTTTTAATAGTGTTTTACTCTTCCCACCCCCATTGGAAGCTTTTTTTTGGTAACAGAACTTGCCTTTAGTTTTTTGAAACAATTAGAAGAAAAGGTGAATAGTTTAGTTATTTGTACCTGTCAGTTTCATTAATGTTAAAAATGGGAGCTTAAAAACAGGAGAGCATACAGAAGTACAAGTACTTTTATGATAGGTATGTGCATAGTTGGAGAATCAGCTACTGCTCCCTCTCAAGTACTGGCACAGAACTGCCAAATAAGGAACAAGAGTAGTTTAACTCCAGCAATAAATTGTGCAAATTGCACTTTAGTGAAAGAAAATTAGAGAAGTAGGTGACTGCTGCTGGAAGTCCAGTCCACAGCAAGCTGTTGGTCTTCATCCAGGAAACTGGGTAACAGTCCTCAGTCTCTGTAGATGGTCAGATGAGACATTTAATTGTTCCTTTTGGATTTCAAAAGAAATTTGTGGGTTTTGTATACTACTGGGACTAGATTCACTGTGGGAAAAGCCTTCCCACAGATGGGTAGAAGATGGGTGGAAAATAGGGAATCTCCATAAAATAAAGAGACTCAATAAGGACTAGGAGAAATAATGTGTTTGTAAGGAAATTTAGGGCATGAGTACACTAAATACAGTCAGGATGATGGAATTTACTGAGTGATTTATGTACTCATATTATGGACATACATTACAACTGAATTTTGAATAGTGGTCAAAAGGCTTAACTCCATGGATGCAAGTTTGTCTGCCTTGTGATCTGCACTGAAGATTTATGCTTGAAGAATTTCCCAGCATTTTCCTACTCACTGACCTCTGCTAGTTTTCCTGTGGTAAGGCATAGTCTTCTTACGTATTTGAATAATTTTAGGGTATGATTCAGATGAGTTCTGTGCAACTTTGTGGTGCCCTGGTTTCAGCTGACACAGAGCGCATTCTCTTCATAGTGCCTGGTATGATGTTACATTTTGGCTTTAGGAGAAAAACCATGTTGATAACGCACCAGTGTTTTAGCTGTTGCTGAGCAGTGCTGTGCAGACCAAGGACATTTCAGTTCTTCGGCTTCTCATACTGACCAGCCAGCGAGGGGCTGGGGGAGGGCACAAGGAACCAGGAAGGGACAGAACCAGGATAGCTGACCTAAACTGGCCAAAGCAATATTCATAACACATGACATCATGTATAAAAGCAAAAAACTGAGGGGAGTTGTCCTGGGGGGTGATGCTGCACAGGCACTGGCTGGGCATCAGGTGGTGGATGGTGAGCAATTGCTTTGTGTATCACTTGTTTTGTGTGTGTGTGTGTGTGTGTGTGTGTGTGTGTGTGTGTGTGTGTGTGTGTGTGTGTGTGTGTGTGTGTATGATTCTGTCATTTAATGATAATATAACTTTAAAATGAATATTAATACAACTTTAAAATGAATACTAAAAATTAACTTGCACGACTTGTTAGGCACAGCACAAACATGAATTGTCTTCTTCCTTGTTATAACAAACACCAAGCTGACAGGTATTCAGTTTGATATAAAATTAGAAAGATAAAGTGCTTTAAAGCAAAGCACATAGAAAGCCATGTAGCCAATCAGATATGCATTTTTATCTCTCTCTTTCTCCTTCCCACACTTACAAGAGGAAAAAAAAATTGGTAGTATAATGCTGTGATTATGGATTTGTGCACCTAAAGGTGTTGAGGAAAGTCCAACAATAAAAATAGTAAAATAACTCTCATTATATGATGTATACATTATATATGTTAGTGATGAATGTTGCATGATCCAAAAAATGAGGGATCCATGTGTTTCACACATACTTTGCACAGGTTTTCCACTCTACTTTGGGCTTTTCAAAAATCTTTTTTGCTGGGGTTCTTCATTTAATAGTTTCAGTAGTTGAGGATCAGGTCCTCATTTTCAGGTCTATTGCCAGACCTGTTTGGCCTTCCAAAATCAGCGATAAATGAGGCAACTAGTAACACTGGTTTTATGGTTTTTCCCATTACCACATAGAGAGGACGTTTTGGGTGTGCCCATTATAAATAAACAAACAAAAGCACCAAACACAGCAGTTTGCTTAAAGCACAGTGCACATCTGAACACCAAAATAACAGCTGACAGATATTTAGTTGGTGAGTGTATGTGAAGCTGGGGGGGGTGAGGGAGGAAGGAAGGTTTTGTATTCCAGGCTTGAATGAGAGCTCTGAGTTAGGAAGGGCAGGAGTTAGGGGTTAATAAACATGTAATTGTCAGTCTTAGATCTTTGAGAGACACTTAAGGATTGGTAACTTGTACTGTAATACTCAGATAAAGCATGGAACATACCTGCATATCACTGGAAATTTATCTAACTGTTTCCATTTTGAGTGGTTGTTTTTAAAAATAATTTTTACATTTGAAGATCCTGCTCTTCACGAGAGTTGCATCTGAACTTGCTTTAGCAATACTTGTCTGAAGGGAGAAGGAGCAGGCACAGTTCTCCATCAGTGGCAGTAGCAGATGCAGAAATGTGGTGTTAGCCAGGGCACTGTGTCACAGTGTACCCAGAAATTCAGAAGAATAAGATGGGAAATACTATTGTAGAATAACAGTGAGAAAACTGGTAACTTTAATGTGTGACACTGTCTTCTAAGACATTCTATATTTGAGAAAATGTATGGCATATTTGAAAATGTGTGGCAAATAGATCTGTACTTTGGGAACTCATATGTGATCCATAGTCTTTGTTTGTTTGTTTTTTCTTTCCGCTGTCCATAGTACAGCTGATGAGAATTTTTCCTGTAAGTCACATTTTCTTAAAGATGTGTCCATTATTTGAGAACCAGGTTCACGATGGGAGATTTTACTTTTGAGTGGACTGCAGCTTTGCCCAGAAGGTAGGGCTCAGCTCTTCTGCTTCCATGCTCTGTAGAGGTCTGTACTTTTATGATAGCAAAGAATGAAGTCAAGTTTCTACTCCTTACCCCATTAGTGTACTTTATTTCAGCTACATATATAGGCGAGGCAATAGCCATATGCAGGCCAGAGCAGCTTCCATTCTTGTAATTTTCTATCATTTATACAACAAGTAAAATAATAAGCAATGGTGTGATTTATTGTAGAGAAAAGCTTTTGTTATTATCTTCTGAGTATCAAGAAGAAAATGCAACTGGACAAAACTCCCGTGTTTTATACTATACCTGTTAAAGCCCCAACTAGGACAAGTCTTGAGTCATGACTACAGTACTAAATTCCTAGTCATAATGGCCATGTTAAGGAGAGAAGAAACTATTTTCCTAATCATTTTTCTCATACTCAAAAGTGGAAAGATTAATTTTCACATAAGTTCTTGTAAAAACACAGCCTTTGGCAAAAAGTCAAATTCTTAGTCTGGAAGTTTTTGAGGTGATTGACAATATTGACATGGTTCATTCTCCATAAGATAATATGAAACCATACTTACAGACCCTACAAGTACATTCATTGATATGTATGGCTAGGATCCTCTATTTTTAAGTATAATTGTCAGTTAAGCAAACAGAACAGTGAAATAAAAGCTGAAAACCAATCCTTTTTCAAATTGCAATCTAAGAAGTTGCTTAACTATGCACTTTAAACAAGTATTACTTAATATAACATATACTGAAGTTCTAGACATTTCTTAGATCAGATGTTTTATTTGTTTTATTACATGATAAATATTGACTCTGGCCAGAGTTGTGTGACAAGAGTCCAAGTTAAAATGAAGTCTTTAAAGAATATGAGATTCTAGTGTTCCATCCTAAATCAGGCTAAAGGTATATTTAATTGTGCCTTGTGAACAAGAGAGTGTAACAAGAAGGAATATCCATTGTATAAAAATAATTCCTCAAAACAGTCTCCATGTCCCTAACAGTCTGTGACCTTAAAGCTTGTTTGTGCCCTCTGAAAGCTCTTCAGCTTTCAGTACCACATCATCATGCAGCAGGGATTTGCTTGAGCTGGTTAAATGCTTTTAAGATGAAGCTGGAACTAAGCTACTCTTGCTTGTAGCATGGAACATCTTCCTTTGTGTTACAGCTGGAACAGTAGAATTATTAGCTCATTAATGTAAAAAGTTATTTATAGATCTATGGTTATAAAAAGTAAACATTTTATTTTACCTTTGGGATCAAAGTACTTCGGATGTACTTAGCCCATCCTTGTATATCAAACCTGCCAGTATGTTTCCATGCCTTGCTGAGACCCTGAGTGGCAATAAAATGTTGACTAATTGTTCTAACTGATTTTATTTTTCATGAAAAAGAAAATGTCTGAAAAGGCACAGATGTGCACTCTTCTTAGAGCCCATTGATCTGCTTCTTCCATCACACTGAGCCTGCTGATCTGACGCTCAGTGACACTGCAATGTATGTTCAGGCTATCTGCCATCAAATGAAGTTGCTCTCAGATTGGCTAACCTAATCCCAATTCTGAGGACCTCTCTTGCAGTTCATCCAGCTCAGCTGGATTGTGAAGGTGTACTCTGGACTTTGTAAGAGAGCCTTCACTACTCACCATAGCTTTAGGCTATTGAAGAGTATATCCTCATTATTTTCAAATGTAAAACTACTTCTGACATTTAATAATAGCATATTTAAGGATAATCATAGAACAGAATCACAGAATATTGAGTTGGAAAGGACCAGCAAGGATCACTTTTGTGTTTCTGTACAGAGGAGCAGCTTCTAATCTATGAAGAACTCTAAGGCAACCATGAGGCATTTGGTAGTGTTCTCTTACATTAAAGTGAATTTTTCAGTCATTTTAAAGACAATCTCAGCGTTCCTGTCAAAAACAAGGAAGGAGAAATTTAATTTTTGTTTCATAAGTATTAGCTGAATATTCCCAATGATGAAGAATCCATTCAATAGGCTTTCTAACTTTAAGAAATAATTAATTTGTAACTGTCTTGGAACTGGCTTAGCACACAGCTTTCTGCACGCCTTTGCTCTTTTGAAACTGTGCGCATCAGATTCACCAAATTCGGATAACCTGAGTCAGAGTGAACCACAGAGCTGGTGATAGGACAGTGATTCCTTTCCTCCTTCGCAGCAAAGAGGAAATGGGATCTCGTCCTACTGCAGCAAAACCAGATGCTATATCAGGCATGTCAAACCTGTGGGCAGCATGCAGCTTGGTACTGCTGGCAGTGCAGCCCAGCTGCTGCCCCATGCCATCTGCCCCTTCTGCCACTGTGGCCCTGCCCCAGGGTGCACCCACTGCTCAGTAGCAACCAAACATCAGTGAGCTGTTAACACTGTCTGAGCTGCAACCAGGGCATGGGGAGAGTGCAGTGCAGTGCTAAGTCAAGTTATAGTGAATAGTTGTATGCATTTTGATTTGTTGGCTGAACACTGTCCCGTGAACAGAAAAGAGTACTCAGCCATGCTTTTCATTTTGATAAAGGAATTTCAGAACAGGTTTCAAAATTGCCAAAAAAATTATCTTTTCTTTTTGTGTATTTGCAACTCCATTTTCAGTCAACATAAATATGTGACCTGTGAATTTTCATATGGAATGTATGGAGTTGCAATCAGTCATTCTAATCAAAATTCTGATTGTGTCTCTCTACTTTTTATAGGCTATATCTTAGCAGAGGGATATATCCCTCTCTTCACAGTCACACCTCATTCATGTCACTGCTTTTTGGCAGAACATTTTTGAACAAATATTTTAATGGATGAAGTACAGGAGGAGTAAAATTTCATCAAAAATTTCTGATGGAACACATTGAGAACTCACTAAGAATTGCAGCCACTGCCATCGAACCAGAATGACGCATTAGTTTCACAGAAACAGATTCACACATCCCACTAGTTCTGTTTTTGTTGCTTTCTTTTTTTTAAACTAAAAAAATATTAAATATTAAAATAAGTTTTGTTACTTATATGCATTAACAATATTATATATTTTATGAGGGCTGCTCTGAAAGTAATGCCTGCTATATTATTATGTTGGCCATGGTATCAGTGGTGAATGTTGGTGGTATGGAAGTAGAGGTTGAACCTTCCCACCAATATCCCATTACATTTTCTTGCTGTGAGACAGACGGCAGTGGAGGGGCAATCTGAAAAAACTATCTGGCATGGAAGTGCTGATGAGACAAAGGTGTGTCATTGAATTCCTCCATGCAGAAAAAATGGCACCCACTGACATTCATCAACGCTTGTGAGTGTTTATGGAAACAGAACAGCAGATGTGAGTGCAGTGAGATAGTGGTGCATTTCAGCAACAGTGACGATGACAGTGGGTCACCTTTGCTGGTACGGATTTTTATGAGCACAACATGCAGGCTCTTGTTCATTGCTGGTAAAAATACATAGCTAATGGTGGTGACTATCTTGAAAGTTAGTGTTTTGTAGCTGAGGTTTTGTTCTATCAAATAGTGTTATTGTGCTCTGTATCAGTTCTAGTTTCCATGGGACTAAATAGGAGCCATTACTTTTAGAGCAATCTTGTGTATGAGGCCCACTGAGGTTCACTCAGTGTGGCTCAAGCAAGATGAAAGGCTGGACACCCATGTATTAGATGACATCTGTAAGCCTTTTTCTCCAAAGTGTCATTGCCATCTTATACTGAAGTAAATCTAGAGATATAGACTATGGCAAGAGTAACTAGCTAGTTGATAAAGAGTTCCCAAAGTACAGCTACTGTCCAGATAGTGTATTAAGGTGATAAAAAAGCAGGCTAGTCAACTTTATTTCACCCATGTCACAACCTAGGAGTTGGTCTGTGGCCACTCACTCATCCCAGAGCCTGGGACAGCCCGCTGGATAAGTGAAGCAGAGAGCTGATATTCACCTCACCAAGGGGCCCCCTGTAGTCTGGCAGAATTGCTCAGGCTTGAAAAGAAATCACATCCACTAATAATATAAAAAAAGGTAAAACGTGTCTTGAAAAAAAAAAAAAAACCCACAAAACCAAACCGAAATAAAAAATACCCCTCACCTCACTTGTTGCGTAGAAAGATATAAATGTTGTTTCCTATGAAAATATCTATATTGAATAGTAAAACCTGGGTTGGCACTGCTTCTTTTACGCAGCACTAGTGACTACAGGAATCTTTTAAAGGAAAAGCATAGATTGTAAATTGGCAAATGTTCAGTGGACTGCTTGCAGCAACCACTTCTGGAACAAGGTTAAAATACAGTGTGTATTGCGAAGCCTGAAAGACAAACAGAGCTGGTAATCAATTCTTGAACTCTGATCAGAATTGCTGTTCCATAATACGTCAGAGAAAGGTCAAGGTTGCAGACAACTGCAATAGTATTCAGACTACACCTGTCATTACAGTGTTTATAGTGTGTACCAGATTTTAATGCTGAACATTATGTGCTAAACAGTGTGTTTACTGGGCAGTATTTTAATTGATCACATACAGAGGATTCTAATGGCCATGCTTCACTATATTCCATGTTAAAGAAATATTCTCTTTCCTCTCCTATTGTGAAATTCTCTTTCTATTGTAAAATTCTCTTCCATGTCTCTAGAAGGCTAAGGGCCATTTGGCACCTGGGAGCCCTTATAAAGACCATATCAAATCAGACCACTTCCCAGCAGAATGGTGTCTGCCATAATTAAATTCTCATCCGAGTATGATAGAAATCAGTGGATTTTTTTTCACTGACTTCTGATCAGGAAAGATAAAAGCCCTTAACATGTCAGCATCTCTATTTGTTTGATGTGTAGTTATCTCTATATATGGTCAGAATATTAGACTCTGTCCTTGTAGCTTTGGGTACTATGAAATGCAGAGCAAAAATCTGGAGAAGCTCTGCTTATAGACATCTCATGTTTTCTCAGGATTTGTTAGGTGTGACACTTACAAAAAGAGTTATGCTGGTAAGATCACCATGAAAGCATCAAAAAAGTATTTATCACTAAATGATGTATTTGAGCTTTTAACTGTTATTCCTACACTAAATATCATTAATCTTAATAACCATTAGTTGGGCTAAAATGGCACAGATAATTGTGAAGAGAGTATTTCCAGAGAACTGATACCCAAATTATTGTTTCCCCTGCTATTCGCTACATCAGCTTCTCACACCTGTACTAATCTCTATGAGGATAGGAGGCTATGGATGCAAACTGATAACCCTCCATTTCCCAACCTTTCTTCCAGTAGTACACAGCAGTCCTCATCCTCCTCCAGAACACAAAACATGGAGTGCAGTCAGCTCAGTCCTTTGAGAACAAAGAAAGGATAAAGAATATGCTAGAGAATGGGCCAAGAGTAAATAGGATGAACTATGGGCAAATGCCCAAGTTGTCCTGGTGGCAAGGTATTCAGTGTCTGGATTAGCTTATGCACTGGCAGTTCATCTTAAACTTTCTGAAGGATTAATTTACAGTATCATGACTGGGACTCAGCAAAATCCGTGGTGAAACATGTTCTGAAACAAATCACAGAAAAAATGTTCTATAGTTCATTTTGCTTTTTAGTTCTGATGCTACAATACTTGAAGAAAACTAAATGTCTTTGATAAATTAAGTGAAAAAGAAGGCAACACACAAAACAGTTAAAATATGATATTTAGGCAAAGAATTGTGAAAACATAAAATTTTGACTTCATGTTTAAGACCCAAACTGCATACTTCCAGCTCCCATAGGGATATATACATTTATGTCTCATCTGTTCCACTGAGCGTATTATGTTTGCTTTGACATCCTGATTTGTGATCCAGTTCATATACTGGAATTTTTTATTTTTTTCCCCCCTGTGAACTGTGGCAGTTCTATTTTTTTTTTTTTTTTTTTTTTTTTTTGTGGGCGTCTGAGTATCCTGTTTCAAGATACATCCTTAATCAGCTCTACTTAACATCAATTACATTTGCGTTATATGCTTAGCCTCATTTGTATCAACTCATTACACACTGTATGACATAATTACTTCTATACTAAAGACCCCAGAAGTCTGACTGTTTCAGAGGTATTGACCATAGTGAGATTAATGAAAGGTTTGCAGAAAACAGAACATTTAGTGCATTAGCAAAAATCAGAAAATCCTCCAAAACATTGTGGAATGCTTTGTAAAGGGCTTAACATTCTTCTTTGTCCCCTCCTGCCCGTTTTTTCCTCTTCCTCTTTTACGTTTAAGGTCAGGTTGTACTGATACACGATGATGCAATAAGTTACTTTTTGACCAACACTGTGAATTGGATCATTTTTCAGTCTCCCACTTCTACACGTTTATGTGGTGATAAAGTTCTAGTTAATGTTCTCCTACATATATTTTTTAAGTTCATTTCACCAATATTTGTGATGATCAGACAAAACAAACAAAATCTCTTTTGGTGGTGGTTTGAGAAGTCTGTTAACATACAGCTAACATGTTTAGATAGTACAAGAAGACAGTTTCTCCAGCACAGTGTGTCACGCAATTCTTTGTATTTGCTGGCATGTTCTTTCTCATTACTTAGTGGAGCATTAACAGGAGGGAGAAGTCAAGCTTGCATCTGTACTTTGGCAGCTAGCCCGTGCATTAATAAGAATGATGAAAGATGTGGAAAATTACTTATTTCCTACCTTGTTCCAGAGAGGAGATTAAGACAGTGAAAATTCTTCAGAGACAACAAAGCTGAGGCTGAAAAAAAAGCTGTGAAAGCTTAGATGGGACATATGGGAAAGACAGAGCTGGGTATTAATTTACAGACTAGGGGTGGTCATCTAACCTGATGGTGGGACTAGCTTTGTTCTGGCCAGGGGAGGTGACTGTCATGAAGGAGACTGTACAGTTCAGGAAGAAAGCAAAAGATGAAGGAGGATCATCAATAATTTTACGGAGGATTACACCCAAGCTTGAACAGCGTTTAGAGCAGTGAAGAATATGAACCTGTATCTTGTACTGAGGATTTGTTTTTCATCTCTCTATCAATATTATATATATTTTTAGAGTACCATAATGAGTGGATCAAGATCCATTTTAGATCACTTTGGAAAGCTGTTTTTGAAGACTTTTCCAGCATCTTAATGAGATAAATGCAGATCACAGAGATAGTTATGGAAACCTATCTTTTCTCATATGCCATCTGAGGGGACAGTCTCTGAATTCTGAGGCTATGTTTGGGATTGTTTCGTTGTTTCATTAACTGGGAATGGCTCTTCATAAACAGATCATCTCACCACGTAATTGACAGCTGGCAGTGTTCTGTAGCTATCATGGCAAAGTCACCAGCCTCTTTCTGCAAAACTCCACAATCTGGAAAGACCAGGTCTGATAAGCACGGGAAATGAGAAACATTTAGAGACACATTGGTGGCTTGACCAACAGACACTGTTAATCTGGAGATTACCAAATCCTTTAATCTCTTTTTAATCTCCATGTTTTAAAAGCTGCTTCTTTGAAACTTTAAACCAACTGATGTTTTCCATCAGTCTCCTGATTCAGCATTTGGCAGGATCAGAGGGTCTTTCTTATGCAACACGTACAGTGCAAAGTTCACTCCTGTTCTCTCAGTTATGGTGTCATGGTTGGTGGCTATATCAAAAGCTCACATTACTAATATTAAGCCTGATTCATTTTTTATGCCAAGAAATTCAATTCTTCTCAAAATCCCTCCACATGACTTATTTCTTCTAATTAGTTTTTCTTCAGTAATACTGCTTTTCTGGTTCCTAAGGATAATGCATGTCTCCAGGGAAAGGCTGGCCTAACTTCTTTCTCTGGGAAAAATACATTGGAGATCCAATAGACTTTTCTCTTTCAAAATTTCTCTAGATAATTCTTCAGGAAGTAACTGATCTGTATTTCTTTTATGGAAAGCCTAGTCCAGCAATGCTATTGGCTTGAGTGGAAGAATCCATTTATATATCTTTTTTTTTTTCCTTCCTTAGGAAATGCCTACTCTCCCAACCCTTCTTTAGCCAGCAAGTAAATATCCCAATTAAACACATTTCCATAATGCTATTACATATTTCATGACAAGGAAAATTAAATAAAAAAAAAAAAAAAAGACTAGCTGCTAATGCATTCACTAATATAATGAATATTTTGTCTCCCAGTCCTAATACATTTGATCCAATTTCTATGGAAAAAAAGAAGAAAAAAAAGTTATGTAAGAAAACATCCCAGAGTGAATACTGAAAAGATCAGAACAGATATAAAGAATATGCTTGTGTTATTGAGACTGAAGTCTGTAATTCATGCCCTTCTTGAATTTTGATGTACTTTGTTTATCAACTCTGTGCTGTAATTACTTGCATATTTTTGGCATGTGATATTTTCAAGTTAGATTAATGCTTTAACCTAGGATGCAACTACATTTTTCTGTTTCTCTTATTCAATTATATCCAATTTCTGTTGATACTGAGATGTTCAGATGACTTAAGGTCTTTGTCTGGAATTATGTATATTTTTTTTTGCAGTTTCAGAAAGAGTAGTAAATTATTGCTTACAGTGTCCCACCCTCCTCCGCCCCCTCCACAAAGAAAATACAAAGAAAAGAAAAAGCCTCGTAATGTGGCAACTGGTGTCTCTCTGTCTGTGTAGCATTTCACATTGTGACAGAGATTGTGCGTGAGAGAGAAGAATGGAAAAATCTAGGAAGAAATTTATTGATGTGATAGATAAGGCAATAGTTGCTGGTAATGCAATGGACCGTGATGAACTACTTTTTTCTTACAAGGGAATTCTCTACCCTGTTGCTTTTTGCAGTCTTGAAGTGTTCAGAGCCATGGAGTCCTTTGAAGCCAGAAGTGATGATGTCATTTTGGCAGGATATCCTAAATCTGGTGAATACTGCTTGCTTTCTTCATTAATTGATTTGTGTAATAACAAATAAGTAGATTGTATTTACAGTTTTCAGAAAAGTTTCCAGAACTAATTTTTTCCTCAAACATATACAACAGAGCTAATTATGAGAACATTATATAGGAAATTTTGTAAGTGACTGAGAAATCCGATTTTCTTGGCTATAGTGTGATACATTTTTATTATCTTTAATTTTTATAGTTATGAATGTGAATGCACAAATTGGAAAGAATCAAAATGCAATTCTCAAACTTGAGATAACTAGATTTCTTGATATTGCAGGGTCTGTTCTTGCAGTTACGTAATATTGTTGGTAATAGTTTTGTATTTCTTAATATAATGGACTTATTGGTGCCTTCACATGCAATGATACATATATTTTACTTTTTGATTTTCATATACGTGTCAAAATTTTCTGAAATCTATTGTTATAAAAAAGACATTTTTGTAAACGCTGGAATTAGTCACACTGATCTTTATTGGGAAATCGAGAGATCTCTGATGGAGCTGCTGCTTCTGCCTGAAAGTATCCTACACAGGCTCTTGGATGTGTTACACATCCATTTTAATATAGTTATATTTACCCTTCAGCAATAGGATTCACTGCATCTTATAGAAGATAGTCACAGTTTACAGTGTTTTTAAACACAGTTTACAGGTTTTTAAAGCCTATTTTCTTTTTGAAGAAATGATATGCATCAAAATGCACTTATTAGGACTGTAATGATAAAGATGTAGGAACCAGTGACCACAGGTCAGGAAATGGTAAGCTAATCATACAAGTTCTCAACAAGCTCTATTTTATGTTATTAATAAGAATACAGTAAATATATACGAAATAATTTAGAGGTTTTCTGGATAAAACACTGTGTATTGGTAAAGAAAATGAGCATACAGAGCACAGTTTCAGATCTGGTATGTGCTGAAGTGCTGAAGTTCTGTGACCCATCTTTCTACTCAAGATAAAACTGTACAGCACATCAGAAAACATATATGATGCACTGGGTTTTGAGGTACAGGTTTACACCCTATCTGCTCTTATATTTCTTACTTGAATCAATAGTTCTCCTTTCTTACTTATAATATATAATCCGTGATGTACTTAGTCATTTAAGTTGGTGAAAGATACGTATTGTTATGTAACAACAAATGTAAGGTCCTGAAGGCTGACTGTCCAGATAGCCAGCTGACATGTTAAAGAAGACCAGACAATTCATGAGATAGTACCAGCTACCTCTTGGTTGTCCTTGCAAATTGATTTATGCTTTTTCTCAATGCTTTACATGCAATTCTGTATTTTTCCCCCTTTCAGGTACAAACTGGGTAGGTCAGATTTTAAGTGATCTGGTGGCCACATTTGAAAAAAAAAGACTTGATGAAGAAAAAAGTGTTAATGATGAAGAGGTAGAAGAATTTCCGTATCTTGAAATTGGAGATACTGAGAAATATGAGGTGGGCACAGAATAATTATTAAAGATGCGAGAATGCGGTTCTTCAAACACTGAATATTTGAATATATGGTTTGAGAAATACTGCAGTCTTTGATGGAAACTATCCCATTTCTATGTAGGATGCATCTGGCCAGACTGAATCTCATCTGCATTACCGAATGCTGAAGGATAAATGATCGCTCTAGGGGGCTTGAGAGGAGCACATACTCATTAGAAATACAGACACTTCAGAAATTCAGTGTCACATAATCTGTACTTAAGAAGAGTTTCATGAAAAACTATATATTGAAATAATGATTTTCGGCTCTTCTACTACCTCTTATTTATTACCTCTACTCTCTTCTTTGGATCCTTCAGCTTAATCACATCTCCAGCTAGATTCTGCATATTACATTTAGGTTTTATACCTTGTCTATCAGAACATATTAAATTCCTTAACACTAAAGAGAATGAGCAATGGATAACCTTCTTTTCAAATATTCATCCTTATGGTCTTTTGAAGGTTATTGCTGAGAGAAGTCCACTAAGATCCCAGGATAGCAATCATAAAGCATAATTGATCTGCCAAAAGCCGTTAATGAATTTTGCAAAGTAATATTTTATCACAGGCCAATGAAGAAGAATACTTGTAATAAAGGCACTGTCTACTTTCCTCCTTTCAATTGTTAATGCAGCGAATAAAGAAGTTACCTTCTCGAAGGGTTATATTAACTCATCTTGCTCCTGGCAACCTTCCAAAGTCTATCTTCAAAAATAAAGCCAAGGTGAGTGCTGATTTAAATGTCATGTAAGGAAACACACAATCAGGTGTCTTTGAAAGCCAATTTAGTACATTTCTGCCAAATTTAAAAATTGTTTTTATACTTAGGTAGTGTGCTGTCTTTTTTTGCATGGCTAACAGCTTCCGTTCATCTCAATAGATCTCAGTTCATCCTTATTGATATCTTTGCGTCAGTCTCAGCAAGGCAAACGTGGGGGAAAACAAACCTTCCAGCAGTAAAACACTATGTTTACAAAATTTCCTGAGTGGCTTTCTACAATGTTGTCGAAAGTTTCAGAAAGAATTTGTATTTGTGTGTATTCATCTAAATGATTAATACTATTTGTATTCTGCATGATTAATTTGATTAATCTGGAAAATATATTCTAATAACTATATAAAATCAACTTCATAAGGTGCTGATTATGAAGTTTTTTATTGCTTTTGTTTCCAGTAGAAATAAAATATTTCAATTTTTTAGATATTGCTACTGATTCGCAATCCGAAAGACGTAGCTACATCGTTTTTCCATTTTTCCAATGCCTTGTCAGCTCTACCTTCCTATGAGACCTGGGACGATTTCTTCGTAGCTTTCATGGCAGAGAAAAGTACAGTATATTCTTCTATGTTACTTATTCTGTTCCTTGACTTTATCTAAAAACTTTGCATTTTGTAAAATCAGGTTCACTAGGATTTTTGGCTTACAGAAAAAAAAAAAAAAAAAAAGCAACAAAAAAACCCCCGGGGATTAAAGAGAGAAAATGAGAAAGCTGAAGTAAATTTTATGGTATCTGTCTTACTGGCTGAAGTTTGATATTCATCAGAACTGTTCTTCCATAAATAGCTTTAATTTGCACAAAGTGATATTTTCAGTAGAAGTTCCTTCTTATCTTCCTCTTGGATCTCCTTCACCTTTCCCCTCCACTGTATATCATCTTGTGCCCAGACAGACATTTGAATATCTACATACCAAATTGGACTGGAGAAATGTTTTGGACTATGACTAAATGCTTAAAAAAAAAACAACAACAAAAGAACAGAAAATAAATCTCATTGCTTTTATAATTACATAAATTCTCCAGGTTGCCATATCACATGGTCAGCAGAAGGGAGCGTTAAATAAGGCTTTCGAATTAAGGTTTTAGGGTTGAGTTTCCATGCTGTTTTGAGTATTGATAGCACTTCAGCAGACTCACATTTGACTTGAAATACTGACTAGTTTCAACATATTGTCATTCAAATTGCATTATCTCACTGAGATGCGTTCACGCAGAGCCAGCTAAGCTGGGCTTCTGCAGACTTTTCCTTGGCTTCTTGGTTTTTATTGTGGGTACTGGCCATAGCCAGCCTTTGATCCCAACAATGTGCTTCTGCCCCACTGTTGCCCTCAGCTTGTTCCAGCACAACTGTTTGTGAAGTTGTGGACCATCTAGGGAGCTGATCTAGCCAAAAAAGAGGTCCTGCAATACAGGTGAAAAAGGGATTGGACCCCATATTTTTTGCAGCACAAGTGGAAGTGGCAGGCAGATCCTTTAGGGAAGGTGACAGATCCTTTAGAGCCACATTGAGCTGGTAAGAGAACTTACCCTGCTGGCTCTAGACTGTGTGTGTTGCAAAGATCTATAAATCTTCCAGAATGGGTTAAACTCTGGCAGAGCCATGATTACTAATGGCCGTGGCTTAGGGATCAACTTACGGAGTAAAAATTGATTAATATAATAAGGAGCTTTTCTTATGTTCGGTTATTCTTCATTTTAGGATTATTTTGTTTTATTTAGTGCCCTGGGGATCCTACTTCAATTACCTTTCTGAATGGAACGAATATGCTGCTGATGAAAATGTTATGACAATAACATATGAAGAACTAAAAGAGGTAAGGTTACCAATGGTAAGAAATATAGAATTGTAGAACCATTAAGGTTGGAAAAGACCTCCAAGATCATTAAGTCCAATCATTCACCTGCCACCAATATTTTCCCACTAAACCATGTCCCTTATTACAATATCTAAATGTTTCTCGAACACCTCCAGGGAAGGTGACTCCACCACTCCCTGGGCAGCCAGTTTCAACATCTGACCACTCTTTTGGAGGAGAAATATTTCCTAACATCCAAAATGAACCTCCCCTGACACAACTTGAAGCCATTCCTTCTAGCCCTATCACTACTTAAGTGGGAGAAAAAGCCAACTTGTACCTTACCACAGCTCCCTTCAGGCAGTTGTAGAGAATAATAAGGTCTCCCCTGAGTCTCCTCTTCTCCAGACTGAACAATCCCAGTTACCTCAGGCACTCCTCATAAGGCCTGTGCTCCAGACCCCTCACAGCTTTGTTGCCCTTCTTTGAACACGCGCCAGGGCCTCCATGTCTTTCTTGCAGTGAGAGGCCCAAACACTATTTCTGATACAAGCCAGGATGCCATTGGCCTTCTTGGCTGCCTAGGCACACTGCTGGCTCACAATTAGCTGAGCATCAGCCAACACTCCCAGATCCTTTTCCATCACGCAGCTTTCCAGCCACTCCGCTTCAAGTCTGTAGCATTGCTAGGGGTTGTTGTGGCTAAAGTGCAGCTCTTGGTACTCAGTCTTGTTGAACTTCATCCTGTTGGCCTCATCCCATTGATCTAGCCTGTCCAGATCCTTTTGTAGGATCCTTCCCACTCCAAGGCAGATGGTCACTTCATCCCAACTTGGTGTTATCTGCAAACTTGCTGAGGGTGCACTCAATTCCCTTATCCACACCATCAATAAAGATATTAAACAGGATGGGCCTCAATACTGATCCCTGGGGAACAGCACTTGTGACTGGTTACCAGCTAGGTTTATTTCCATTCACCATATTTTACACTTCCATATTTTACACTTCAAAGAGTAATTGTTTCTAAGCCAGTAAACCATTATACACACATAATGTATAAAAACTGCATGATACATGATGTATGAGTCAGATTCTTGTTTTAGAGGACAGCAAGGTGGATTTCTAGCTTGTAAGCCTTTGTGTGTGTGTGTAAACATAATTCTTGCCAGTGATTTTAAGTCAAAATCCCCAGTAATTCTTCTTTGGAGCTTTTGTATATTCAGCGGTGTAGATTTGGCTCAACTGTAAATCATATGCAATTTTCTGTGATATTCAGGAGGAGAGATGATGTTTTCTTTAGAATAACAAAGAGAAACAATACATAGCACTCCAGTCCTGCTGAACACTGAAAACTCTAAATATGCAGCCAACTGAGAGATGCTGGGCCTTGAAAGAGCTTTGGTAAGAAAGCAGTGTAATTTGTTTGAATGTCATATGGTATCTTACATTCCTCTTTTCAGAATCGAGCCCTGGGAGTGAAAAACATTGCCTCTTTCCTTGGGATTTCCCTGACTGGGGAAGAGCTTCGGAGTGTGGTAGAGAGAAGCAGTTTCCAGTCCATGAAGGAGAACTCTCTGAAGACCCACGGGGCTCTGGGCAGCATGCTCTTTCGCAAAGGTAAGGAGCTTCTAGAGGTCCAGAGGCAGAAACATGATACTCTCAAGAACCTAAGCCATTCATCACTGGCTTATTTTTTGCCCATATATTATAAAGTGTTACACTTTATGTATATAACTGAGAAATACGATTTCTTGTTTTTCAAGAGTTTATTTGCTTCTTTGAAGGTGGTGTAAGTGACTGGAAGAATCTTTTCAATGAAGAGCAGAATGAGAAAATGGACAAAGTATTTGCAGAACGTATAGCACGAACAAAACTAGGAGCAAAATTAAAGTATGAAGTGTACTGCAAAGCCTGAAGAGTAATGAAATGTGGTTAGACCAATAGCTTTCCACTGTGCTCTTTGATCATCTGAATGATATACAATAAAAAGCTAAATGAAACAATCAAAGCATCTCACAGAATCACAAGGTTGGAAATGACCTGCAAGATCATCCAGTCCAACCACCCTCCCATTCCTATCAGTGCCACAAGCTACTAAACCATCTCTCGTAGCTCCTCATCCAGGTGCCTCTTGAACACTACCAGGGACGGCGACTCCACCACCTCCCTGGGCAGCCATTCCAGTGCTGACCACCCTTTGAGAGAAAAAAGTTTCTCCTAATATCCAACCTAAACCTCCTCTGGTATAACTTCTTGCCATTTCCTCGGGTCCTATTATTTGCCTGGGAGAAGAGGTCAGACCCTTTTGCACCACAACCTCCCTTCAGGAAGTTGTAGAGTGCAATGAGGTCTCCCCTGAGCCTCCTCTTCTCCAGACTGAACAATCCCAGCTCCCTCAGCCACTCCTCGTAAGATTTGTGCTCCAGACCCCTCACCAGTTTTGTTGCCCTTCTCTGGACACACTCCAGGGCCTCAATGTCTTTCTTGTAGTGAGGGGCCCAAAACTGAACACAATACTCGAGGTGCGAATCATTGTATGATTCATTGTAAAATGAGTCGTTGTAAAAGTCACCTTGCAGGAACTTTTACAATGACAACAATGAATAGCTGGCTTTTTAAAATAAATGTGAGATCTTGCTTTGGCTACATTCATTTGCTGAACATGATAATATATGGTAACTATATGGTATCTATATACCATATCCATATACCATATTTATGATAAATATGGTAACTAACTATATTCAGATCAACTTGACAGGCCTGTTTCAGTAGCTGCCACATGGAAGGAAATGGACTTTTTTGCTTTCCAGGCAAACTCGGTCATTCTAGATAATTTACATAGGGTTATTTAGCATGTGGAGATCTCTTTTTTTTTTTCTTCTTTCTTTTTTTTTCTTTTCTTCCAAAAATGCCTCAGATCAGGTGACAATCTTGCAATCTTGCAAGATCTCCACAATGAAGATCACTATCAAAATACATGTCTGACATAGCCTTAATTAACGATGAAGAAGAATATCTTCCCTGTGACTTCAGCACAAACTGGATAAAAACTAGAGGGAAGATAATGAAAGGGAATGGCAATCATCATTTTTAAGGACTTTAATCTGAGTGTAGAGTTTCAAGCTGAAATTCAGATTGCAGATTGGTATTAACAGCCAAGATGCAATGAGAAGCATTTTTATGTATAATAATTCTCTTTGTGGAACAGAACAAAAATCTCAAATTAATTTTCATTCTTATATCATGTACATTTTCTCTTGGTTCACTGGAAACAATGTATCTACCTGCATAAAAGTTGGTAAAAAGAAAATCACAGGGTCGATGTTTTTTTCTTGTGTTTGAAGATACTCCTTAATCTATAGACCTTTGTGCTTCTTCTAAGAACTGCTGTTGTTTTCCCTGCTACAGACAACAATAAAGCAAAAGAGGTAGAGAATATAGACCTGAATTATGTTTCCTGCCGTTAAAGCCAGTGGAGTGCTCTTAACCACAGAACTATACTTAGCATTCCCTTTGTTCATTCTTGATTTAGCAACAGGTCTACATTTAAGCTTTAATTTAAATTAATGCCTATAAATTGAAATAGATTAATTTTCATAACTGAAAATTCTCCAAAAATGCCAAAATGCCTTGTAAGTGGCTCTAATAAGCATATGGGATTGTTCTCGGGATTGTGGAAGACGTTACAGTATTCAGTTATTTTGTGTCAGCACTGATATTTGATACTGCAAACAGAATATTTCAGACCTGCTCAAGGTCCATCTGCACTTCAGCCACTTGTTCTGTGAAGAGGAAAAAAAAAAACAACAACAAAAGAAGGCTCTTTAAGAATAGTTGAAATTTAAAAAAAAAAGGTGATAGGGACCCAAGCAATATATAGATACATCACCTAAGAAGTAAAAATTACAGATGCAATAGGAAAGAATAAAATGTTCAATAATTTTTTTCTATATTCTTCTAAAGATACTCAAGGTTGCCCACACATGAATAGTAATGCAGAGTTTTGCAAAGGCACAGGAATGCTAGAAATAATACTTTATAATACTTTGCTTGGGAAACTAGCATGGAGGGTCCCATGGGATTTACTCTTGGAGAGTAAAGGGCTCCAGGAAGGTTGGTTGCTCCTCAAGAAGGAAGTCTTAAAGGCGGAGGAACTAACAGGCTAACAACTAACAGGCTAACTAACAGGCTAACTCCCTGAGCTATAAGATGAGCTGTTGGGAAAGAAGACAGGCGTGGATAAACAGAGAGCTTTTTCTGAGGCTCCAGGAGAAAAAGAGAATCTACCTGCTGTAGAAGAAAGGACAGGCAACTTGGAGAGAGTACAAAGATGTTGTTAGGATGTGCAGGGGCAAAATTAGAAAGGCAAAAGCCCAGCTTGAACTCCTCTCCTTCCTATAAATTGGAGCAAGACTCCTTCAACACAGTCTCCTGGGGAAGCTGGCAGCCCATGGCTTGGAAAGGTACACTCTTTGCTGGTAAGGAGCTGTCTGGAAGGCTGGGCTCACAGAATGGTGGTGAATGGAGTTAAATTCAGCTGGCAACCGGTCATGAGTAGTTTTCTGCTGGTTGGTGCTGGGGCCTGTCCTCTTCAATATCTTTATTGACGACCTGGATGAGGGCATTGACTGTACCTCAGTAAGTTTGCAGATTACACCAAGTTGGCTGGAAGTGTCAATCTGCAAGGGGATAGCGAGGCCCTATGGAGGGATCTGGACAGGCTGGATTGCTGGACTGGAACAAAAGGGGTGAAATTCAACAAGACTAAGTGCCGGATCCTGCACTTTGGCCACAAGAATACCAGCCAATGATACAGGCTTGGAGCAGAGTGTCTGTGTAGCGGAAATAGACCTGGAGGTATTGATTGAAGCTTGGCTGAATGTGATCCAGCAGTGTGCCCAGGTGACCAAGAAGGCCAATGGCATCCTGGCTTGTATCGGAAATAGTGTTGCCAGCAGGAGCAGGGAAATAATTGTTCCCCTGTACTCAGCTCTGGTGAGGCTGCACCTCGAGTACTGTGCTCACTTTTGGGCCCCTCACTGCAATAAAGACATTGAGGCCCTTGAGCATGTCCAGAGAAGGGCGACGACCCCTGGGAAGGCCTTTTGAGGAGCGGCTGAGGGAGCTGGGGTTGCTTAGTCTGGAGAAGAGGAGGCTTGGGGGACACCTTATCACTCTCCATAACTACCTGAAGGGAGGTTGTAGTGAGCTGGGGGTCAGCCTCTCCTCTTGTGTAACCAGTGATAGGGCTAGAGGGAATGGCCTCAAGTTGCTCCAGGGGAGATTCAGGCTGGACTTTAGGAGATACTACTTCTTAGGTATTCTGAAGAGGCATGAGCCAGGATTCAAATAACTTCCCCCCATGTAAGAACAATTTCAACCAAAGATTGAACTATTGACAGGTATAGAAAGAAATAGAATTGATGACATATAGATGAATTTGACTAATGTAGTTGTAGAACATAAGTATTTGAGTTTCACATGAAAGCAATCTTCCTGTAGGAAATGGTGAAGTAAAAGATCTCAGATGTGATTGTTTAATCATGAGAAGTATGATTTAGGTGGTACTTGACTTTAGCTCTCAATATATCACATAAAGCAATGATGTTACAATGATTGACCGAAAATAGAGCCACCACCTGGAAGCAAGTTGCATTCATTAGTGGAGTAGTAGCAAATCAGATTAAGATCTACTATCTACGTAACTACTATATGCTGGTCATTCTGTTCAGAAATCACATTGCGTAGCTCAGCTGTTAAAAATATTTTAAGCAGTATTTTATGACCTTTGTAGGTCCTTCCCTTATTTCATTCAATGTTTTGAATGCTACCAATATTGCTGTTGCTTCCCTAGCAGTAATGCTTTGTAAAGAACTCTGGTATTTTCAGGCATGGTAGCGACTCCATGTCACTGCTATTTGTCTCCTGTCCTGTTATTTTGAAAGGGGATAACAGTTCAAATTGAGTTAATGAGTGATGTGTATCTTCATTTCTGAGTGAATGCCCTTTCCAGTTTCCTAACACACTGTATAAAGTTCTCTTGCACTGTGAAAAGACAGTTTGTATCTCTGCTTGAGAAAAGCTTCACAGGGTTATAAACATGAGCAGAAATAGGGAAAGAGTCATTGAAATTATGGAAAATGCTTTTTCAGAGAATGAAAAGACTTCCCCAGAAGATCTGCTGTTTTCCTATGATGATATTCTGTATCCTGCTGTGCTTAGCAGTCCAGAAACTTTGGAAGCTCTGAAATCCTTTGAAACCAGGAGCAGTGATGTGATTCTAGCAGGCTATCCTAAAACAGGTAAGCGTTGCTTGCTTGATTAATACTTGATGCACTATGCTGTAATCCTGTAGTGTGTACCATCATTTAGCACAGCAATAATATCTGAGTAATATCTGAGTTCTCCCACTACAGAGTTTTGTTTTGTTTTATGTAACTTTTGTGCAGTCAGACATCCCCTTGTGATTTTAACATTTTCCTATTGTCTTGGCCTATTCTCAGAAGAGTTAGCTTCGTGTTCACTATCACCTCCAATAGAGGAAGACTGTAGTAAGATGTGTTTCATTCACTGCAGGTCCCGATGATTTCAGCAGCTTTAAGCAGGCTCCTCCCCCAGATACTTAAAATCTCTTGTACTTCAGTGTGTGACTGCACATTGTATACAAGTGGTAAAATTACCAGTGTTGAATTAATGCAGAATAATCACATTTCTTGATTTTCTAACTTGGTAATGCAATCTTGCTTGACAATCTTGCTAATGCAGGACAGTGTGTTGTTACCCTACTTTCTACAAAGGCAATACAGGAACTGTTTTCTAGAAATAAAGGTAGAAGAACTGTACTTCCCATGGACTTACTGCATTACAGAATATAAGTGATTCCCATGTGATTCCCATGTATCTAACTGATTGGAAAGGCATAAATGCTACCAGGATTCTTGAACTTTTCCCTCTCCCTTCCACACAGGCATTTTGGTTTCCTTTCTGTTTGTGCTTAATCACTTCACAGAGATATCTGAACAGGTCAAATGCAGAAAAAGGAGCTGATGATGTTTATAACGTTCCCTTTGTATGCAGTTTGTAGAGCTGCATACAAGCAAAAATGTCCAGCTATGCATTCCAGAAGATGTAAAATGAAAACTGAGACTTGGATCTTCAAGACCAGTGCATACTTCATATTTCACCTGTGCCAGATTGCAGAAGTCAAGACAGCTGAGCCTAGTGCAAAAATAATGACATACCTTGATGGTCTTTTGATTTGGTCAATTAATCCTTCTCCTACCTTCCTGGAGACTGAGAATGAGGCCAAAATTTGTTGGCTGTGAAGAAACTGAAAACTGAAGCTAATCAGGAGGAGGGAACAGGGTAATCCCAAAGGCAATGCTGTAGAAGTAGAACAGCCCTATGCTGGGAGCAACACTGCTGTTATTTTCCTTAGGAGTATTCTGAGATGACAAGAGTGTCAGAGCTGTAAATAGCAATAGAGGTCTGCTTCTGTTACCTCTGAGGGATGGGATGTGTTTCTGAAGTGAGCAGGGTAGCATTACACATTTGGCTGACAGTTCTGCTCCTCATGGATTTTGGCATGTTCTGATTATTACTGCCCGTATGTTGAAAGGATAAGGTGCCCTGCTTCATAGATGTGAACCAGTTTGACAGGATATTCTGCAATTCAGTTGACAGGAAAAAGTGCAGATGTGCAGCCCAGACTGGATTTGCTATTGGAGTATTTATTGTTTCAGGAACCAACTGGCTTGAACAAATGGTGAGAGAGATGGAATCAACAGATGCTAAATATACTGAAGAAGAAATGAAAGAGAGAATAAATGCTGAAAAAGAGCTACAGATGTTTCCACGTCTAGAGTTTGGAGATCCTGGAGTATTTGAGGTGAGTAGTTATTGAAAGAATATTGGTAATACTTTTTCTACAGGTACTAACTGTTGAAAAACAATGGCCTTATCTCAGAAGCAATAGACAGTTTTAGAGCAGTTACAAGTGTAAAGGTCAGCACGGCCAGTATGTCCTATTGCCTCTAGTGTCCCAGTGCAAATGCTTCAGAGGACCAGCAAGTTGTGAGGACACTCAAGGGGGTTCAGTCCTGGAACCAGTAGCTTTAATTCTCAGGCCTGTCTCATGTGAAATGCTGCTCTGTAGCAGAGGCTAGCAGAAGCCAACACCATCAGCATATCCCTGAGATTTCCTAAGGGGAAAGATCCTTCTGTGGTTTCCCCTTTACTTATTACCCATGATTCCTGAGTAAGTTACTTCTATTCTGTCCCATTTCTCCCACTTGCTTTAAAGAGGATGAAGAAGCTGCCTTCCCGAAGAATCATACTAACCCATCTGCCACCTCATCTCCTGCCCCCATCTCTTCTCCAAGGGAAGGCTAAGGTGAGTCTTTTCTTTGTACCACACTGCGAAAGTATTTCCACCTCAAGTTAGTTTTCATCTGCTTGGATGAGATGGATTTTTTGCATTTTCATCTAGGCTGGTCGGTGCATAGATACGTTTCCAACAATGAAGAGGGAGAGTGCTATGCGTTGAGGGTACGAATAAAAATGCTCTCCAAAACCAGTAGCTCTGCTAATTCAAGTGTTTTCTGCCAGTGGGTTTGCAGCTGGATGTTACTGCTCCTAAGATCTCAGAAACAAACTTCTAAATCTATATCAGGAAACTGAGCACGGCAAGTACTTATCCCACCTACTTTAACTTGCCTCTAAGATATGGGTACCTGTGGAAAGCCCAGGATGGGCTCAGGCTAATATGATCAGATGATCCTTGATGAAAACTGCTGCAGAGAAAATTGTGGGTTTACCCACAGCTTGTGAGTCTCCTGGTGTGGAGACCTTGAGCTCATTTCTTTGGATCTGAACTAGTTCAAAGCAGAGTCCCAAGGTTATCACTAAAAAGCTATTTCTTTTTATCTTTAAGCAAACAAGTTGTCTGCAAAGGCTCTCATTTCTTATTAAACAAGAGGAATTAGACTGTCCTATCAGTGCGTGGTGCGTAGTTGAGAGCATATGATGTGCTGGTAAGAATATGTTTTGGCCAGTCACCAAATCACAACCACATCATGTGTTTTCCTTCTGCAGATCCTTCTGCTGGTTCGGAATCCCAAAGACACGGCTGTCTCCTATTACCACTTTTACAACAACATGCCAGTGCTGCCCTCCTTTGCTACCTGGGATGAGTACTTTGCAGCTTTCATGAATGGGAAATGTACTTTGCCTTGCATCCTCTGGAATTCCTCTCCACCCGAGGGGCATGCATAGATCCCTGTGCTTGGGAATCCTATTCCAACATACTCTCCCAAGACAGTCTCAGGACAAGAGGATAGGTTCATGCTATGGCTGAAAAGGGGTATGCCAGAGAATTTGAATGTCTTTTGTGACTGATTAAGAATGGTAAGATTGTGACAAAGACTGAGCCTGATCTTTCCGTTCTTTCAATAAAGCTGGAGGTTCAGTACTATCTAGTGGCCATAGCTGGAGGATCCTTCATTGACCTCAACAAATATTACCCAGTCCGCAATTTCCCCATCATAGTGTAATGCTTAGATAGCTGTCTAAGCTGACTATTCTGAGTCAGCCTGTTTTGGTGAATATCCTGCAAAGATATGCCTCTTTTGTTTATCTGCAGTGGCTTGGGGGTCCTATTTTGACCACTTAATGGAATGGAACAGACACATCGACCACGAGAGGATGATGATGATTAGCTACGAGGAACTGAAAGAGGTGTGGCATCTAAGCCAACTCTATTTCATGGGCATGCTCTGCAACTTTCCTGAAATGTGTAGGGACTATGGGGAAGAAAAACTATTGAATCAATCCTGTCTGAGCCTGTAGAAGGGCATACTTTTCTGAGCTATTCACGCCCCTGAGGAGGCCCATAAAAGGTTTGCTCATGTGTGGAAGGAATCATATCTGAATCTGTTGCTTCTGGGAGAGAAGAAAAGGCCTTGAACCTGAAGCCACCAGGAGTGGGTTCTCCCTCTGTGAATGCTTTCAGAATTCCATGGTGACACTGTGGGAGGAAGTTTTTCTCTGCTGGCATTTATAAGCTAGCCACAAAGTCTTTCGACTTCACCTCTTTGCAATGTTCCTTTATTTAGAACCCGGTACTGGGAATGAAGAAGATTGCTGCTTTCTTTGGATTCTCCCTGAGTGAGGAAGAGTTTTCCAGAATTGCCAAGAAGACCAGTTTCCGAGCTATGAAGGAGAAGTCCCAGGAAACCCATGGTAAATTTGGGGACATCCTCTTCCGTAAGGGTAAGTCTTTGCAAATGGAGGATCTCTCTTCTAAAGTCATCTTCTGAGTGGTCACTTAACCATGAGTTTGCTGGGCTGATTGGTAAGGGCAGATGTGGATGAGGTCTTTCCTCTGACTTCTTGTACAATATGCTTCTGCCACTGACAGAATTTTTGGTCATTTGTGAGTACTGAAGTGACTCAGGTATCCACACTTAAGGCTCTCAACCACTGCTTCCATGTTGCTCTCTTTCCCTGTGGCAACAATGCTAGTTTGTTAGGCAAGTGAGATGTGCAGGTGGAGGCTAACTGTGGAGTAGGTTATGTCAACAATTATGCACTAAATCTGCTTGGGTCCAGTGGTTCCTCTTTATGGATAGATGTTGGTGTTGCCTTTGCTTATGATTTATGAGATAAGGCTGATTGTGGATCTGGAGAGTAAGAAGAACAGGTTGGTGTGATGTGTGGAGAAAGGACCCCTGACCATTTCTATCTTTGGAGTAGAGCTGCAAGCAGTCTAAGAGGCTGCTGTATGTGACTGTATGTGTCACTTCATTAAAATCCTTTTTTGGAGAAGCTGTGATAGTGTGGCAAGGATCTCTTGAACCTCATGTTCACTGCTCTGTTTGCCTCCTGGGGATCATACTACATTCTCAGTGAGAGCTGAGAAATAGTCTCAGTATGATTTCTCTCAGTGAACGGGCCAGTGGTGATTGTGTGGATATTTACTCAGATGTGAGGCCAGGACTGGAGCTTGGGCAGCCCCGCTGCTCCCCACTGCTCAAGAGTCTCTGATTTCTGACTGCTATGGGCATGGGCTCACTTTTGCCCCTTTTCTCTGCCATCCCTCTTAACGGTCATCCCTACTGCTCCAAATAACTTGCTCCTTCAGAGGGAGGCATCTGCAAATGAGCTCTCCCTTTGTGACAAAAGCAGTTTCCTCTTTCTTCAGTATAAACACTGGATGAAACTACTTTGGAAAACCTCTCTGGCAGTCTGGCACCAATGCTCTCTTTTTATCTTATCTTTCTGTCACAGAGTTAACTAGATCAATCTATGCCTGTGACAGGGGGCAGTAGGCCCCTGGGAAGGGAAAGAGAAAAGGTATAGGGAGATGGGAACTGGGCTCAAGGAAAGAAGAAAAAAAACAGCAGCAACGATGTGTGCAGGAAAAATTATTTTACTAACTATAATATCAGAATGTAAGATAACACAATATAATGCAATCTAATTGAAATTGAGACTAATAAATCAAATAAAATAGGTGAGAGAGAGAGTTCCCAAGACTGAGTCAACCTAAAAAGCACCCTCCAACACCCACTACAAGGCAGTAAGAGGCTGCCCCATCCAAAGGGCCAGATCGCATGACTTCTGTGATATATAGGGATAGGTACCTGGAATTGGAGCATTAACACTTTAACTCCCAGTGCACTACATGATGTTATGATGTGGAATACTGAAAGCAAAAAAAAGGCACAAAACCATGACATTTTGCTACTTTGCCTCTTCTATGCAATCAGGCCTCTCAGAGACATAAATCAGACTTATCCAATCTCACATGTGCCGTGAGTCTGCCCCACTGCTGCCTATATACTGTCCTTTTTCAGGAGCAGCCACCTTCAATCCTTGTTACTTCTTGTTGCACACAGGGGTTGTTGGAAGCTGGAGAGACCTCTTCTCTGAAGTTCAGAACGAAGAAATGGACCAAAAATTTGAAGAATGCATAGGAGGAACAATTCTGGCAACGAAGATTAAATATGATGTGTACTGCAAGACCTGAAAATGAGCAGAGGATCAGTACTGCAGCAAGTGATGGTCAAAGACGGTCAGTCGCCATGAGAAAAGAAAGAAACTCCTCAGATATTGAGCTTGTATCTCTAAGTGTTTGGGCTGTGATTCTTAGACTTGTGCTGGACCTTGCTTGATGTAACCAAATAAAATGTTTGCATTCCTTCAGCAAGCCCCTGACATTCTTCCAGAACAGAGATGGAGTACAGGCATTGTAAGTCCCAAGATGGTGTCCTTGTGGCTGCACTGTGGCCTGAAACAGAAAGCACATGCTGCCAAACAGAAGTATGCCTGTGTTTTGGGCTAAGATGGTCAGACATTATAAGGCTATGGCCACAGGCAGAGGCCCTAGAGATGATTCCATGTAATACAGGCTCTTTGTCATTTTGAGTTTCAAAACCCATAGGCTCTCTTGTGCATCTCAGCTGGGTTCATATTGAAAGACCTGGTAGGACTGAAATCCTTTGCTGATCAGCAGCATCTCTGCCACTGCTGCTCAGAATGTCAAAAGGAGTTACCTGCCTTTTCTCACTTAGACTTCTCTTGCATACAAGGGCCAATCCTGAAAATCCATTGCTTGCTTATCTCTTAACATCCCTTCTTTCACATGATCTTACCTCATAAACTACTCTGGAGAATGCAAATCATGTTTTGTGGAGGTACTACAAGACTGTGACAAAACCCCTTTTAGTTCATTGAACTAAACCTAGCCTCTGCATTAGGTTATGAGTTCTGGAATGAATGATGTTTTAGATGTGGAGTTAGGAAGGTGGCAGATATCTAAGGAAAGCTTTGAAAAGAAGGGAGAATTATAACCCTGAATGGAAATTCTATATTTGCAGTCCTAGTGCAGCAGAGTAACTACCTTGAGCAAACATTTGCAATTGTTGTTTAAACCTCTAGGTGGGGACTGGGGCAGTAAATCTCCCCCCACTGTAAGGGCAGAGCAACTCCGAGACAACTCATGAGACTGAATGCGTACAAGTCCATGGGGTTGAATAGCATGCATCCCAGGGTTCTGAAGGAACTGGCTGAGGTTGCCAAGCCACTCTCCATCATATTTGAAAAGTCGTGGCTGTCAGGTGAGGTGCCAGATGACTGGAGGAAGGGTCACGTCATTCCCATTTATGAGAAAGGGACCCAGGGAACTACAGGCTGGTGAGTCTCAACTCTGTACCCGGGAAGATCATGAAACAGATCCTCCTGGATGACATGCTTGATCACATGGAATGTGAGGAATGAGCATGTGATCCGAGACAGCCAGCATGGCTTCACCCGGGGAAGGTCATGCTTAACCAATCTGGTGGCCTTATATGATGGAGTGACAGCATTGGTGGACAAGGGGAAGGTGACCGATATCATTTACCCAGACTTGAGCAAGGCCTTTGACATGGTCTCCTACCACATCCTTATCTCCAAATTGGAGGGATGTGGATTTGATGGGTGGACCACTCGATGGATAAAAAATTGGTTGAAGGGCTGCAGAGGGTGGTGATTAATGGTTCTATGTCCAGGTAGAGGCTGGTAACAAGCAGTGTCCCCCAGGGATCTTGGAACTGGTGCTCTTTAACATCTTTACAAATGACATCGATGACGGAATTGAGTGCACCCTCAGCAAATTTGCTGATGACACCAAGCTGAGTGGAGCAGTTAACACGGTGGAAGGAAGGGATGCCATTGAGAGGGACCTCAACAGGCTTGAAGGGTGGGCCTGGGTGAACCTAATGAGGTTTTGCACTTGGGCTGGAGAAATCTCATGTATCTATAAAGACTGGAAGAAGCGGTCCTTGAGAGCAGCCCTGCAGAGAAGGACTTGGGTGTCTTGATGGATGAAAAACATGAGCCAGCAGTGTGCTCTGGCAGCTCGGAAAGTAAATGGTATCTTGGACTCCATCAGAAGAGAGGTGGCCAGCAGGGACAGGGAAGTGATTGTCCCTCTCTACTCTGCTCTTGTGAGGCCCCATCTGCAGTACTGTGTCCAGGTCTGGAGCCCCCAGTACAAGAAAGACAGAGAGCAGTTGGAGAGGGTACAGAGGAGAGCCACAAAAATGATCAGGGGACTGGAGCACTTCCCCTATGAAGACAGGCTAAGGGAGCTCGTCTTGTTCAGCCTGGAGAAAAGAAGACTGTGGGGTGACCTCATTGCAGCCTTTCAGTTCCTAAAGGGAGCCTACAAACAAGGAGGGGAATCAACTCTTTGAAAAGGTTGAGATAACAGCAGGACAAGGGGAAATGGTTTTAAGTTGATGGAGGGAAGATTTAGGTTGGATGTCAGGGGGAAGTTCTTTACAGAGAAAGTGGTGAGGTGCTGGAACAGGCTGCCCAGAGAGGTTGTGGCTGTCTCATCCCTAGAGGTGTTCAAGGCCAGACTGGATGCAGCCCTGTGCAGCCTGGTCTGGTATTAAATGTGGAGGTTAGTGGCCATGTTTGTGGCAGGGGGCTGGAGATTCATGATCCTTGAAGTCCCTTCCAACCTGGGCCATTCTGTGATTCTGTTGTTGAACGGACAACAGAGCCTCCTGGATAAGACATTCAAGAGGTTCCTGGAATGCATTGATGATAAGTTTCTTCTGCAAGTGATACAAGAGTGTTGCAGACAGAATCTATACACTTTATGTTCTGTGAACATTGCTGGCTCATGTCCAGCTTATCATCTACCATTACCCCAAGTCCTTTTTGGCAGAGCTGTGCCCAATCCTTCCACCTCCCATCTTATATGGATAATGGGGGATCCCGCAACCCAGATGCAAGACCTTGCATGTGGCTTTGTTGAATGTTACAAGGCTCTCCTGAGCCTACTGCTCAAGTGCATCTAAGTCTCTCTGGATGGCATCTCATCCCTAAGATGAGTCAGCAGCACCACACAGCTTGGTGTCATCTGCAAGCTTGCTGAAGGTACACTTGATCCCACTGTCAGTGACATTAATGAAGATGTTAAAGAGCATCAGTCCCAGTACAGACTCTTTGAGGGACGCCACTGATCTCCATCTGGACATTGATCCACCATCCTTCATCACCACTCTGGGCATAATCTTGCAACCAGTTTCTCATCCATCAAACTCAACAAATCCATATCTTTCCAATTAGGAGAGAAGGGTGTTGTGGGGGACCATGTCAAAAGCCTTACTGAAGTCCTGATAGGTGACATCAGTGGTTCTTCCCTCGTCTACTGAGGCAGTTAAGCTATTGTAGAAGGCCACTACGTTGGTCAGGCAGGATTTGCCCTTGGTGAAGCCATGCTGGTTGTCTCATTTCACTGCCCTGTCTTACATGTGCTTTAGCACAGCTTCCAGGAGGATGTGTTCTGTGATGACTGGGAGCCACAGACATAGAAATATTCAAGTTCCTGAGGAGGTCATGAATCTGATCTTTCCTTACAGCTGGAGGGACATTGCACACCTAGTCTCCACCTTCAAACCCATATATTTGAGGCTGGTGTGAAGAGCAGTTGTTAGTGAGGACTGAGGCAAAAAAAGTTGAGTACTCCAGCATTCTCCTTCTCTGTTGTTACCAGCCTGCCTGTACTGCTTACTAAGGAGATTATGTCCTGTTGGACTTTTTTCTGGTTGATGTACCCACAGTAGCCTTGTTCTTCTTCGTACTCTTTGCCAAGTCCAGTTCCAGTTGGGCGTAGGCATTTCTGACCATAAGCAGCCTAGCATCATCCCTACAGTCTCCTAGGATACATGTCCCTGTTTCCACTGCCTGTGAATTTTCTTCTTGCTCTCAAGTTTGATCTGCAGGACCCAGTTCAGCCATGTTGGTCTCTGCCTTCCTTTACTGACTTCCTCCAGCATCCTCCAGATGGCTCTTGTGCTACATGGACAGCTTCCTTAAACATCTACCAACTCTGGTGCACTCCCTTGTCCTTGAGAACAGATTCTCAGGGGGTTTTGTTGATTAATACCCTGAAGAGCTGGAAGTTAGCTTTCTTTGTCTTTTCCATATCCCTCAGGATCAAAACGGCACTGTTGCATGGTCACTACAGCACAGGCAGATCTGCATGTGGACATGCACCAAGATCATACGACACACACAGAGGCGCTTTCACACATCTTTCTTCAGCTCTCCAGCTTCCTTACAAGGAAGCCAGAGGCTCTGCACTAACAGTAAGATAACAGATCATGCTCTGATCAGGAAAACCATCATTAACAATGACGTGTCTTTTACTGCTTTCAGATAAACGTGTCCTGCACTTGTTTTCAGATTATTTCTTCTCTTGCACTATTTAGGAGAAAAGAACAGCTTAACCTGCACCAACATGCTCACAGGCATTGCATACCTTGGCATTAACCTTGTCCAAGCCTTCTTTCAGCATCAAGATGTCGTTCTCCAGGTAACGGCAGTAATCTTTAGAATGCTTCAGAGATGTTCCTGAAGCCGACTGCTTTCTGAAACTGTTGGCAAGTTTCTTCTGTATTTTTTCTTCTTGCCTCTTTTCAATCCATGCTGATATTTTATAATCCTCTGCTATAGCCTCTAGGTGCTGCTTGAGAACAGCCTCCTTTACTCGCAGCTCCTCATTTTTCTTTTTTTTTACAGCAACTTTGAGTGCTCCAACTCCAGCTGTGCATAAAGGTCACGCACCTGTACGCAGTGGAAAAACAACAGGGTCCTATGTTTGCTCTCAGCTTATTTCTTCTCTTTCACTCGTTGAAGGAAATGAACAGCTTTGCCCCTATTAACGTGTTCACAGATGTTGCATACCCTGGCATTAGCCTTGTCCAAATCCTCTTGCAACTTGGACTTTTCTTTCTTCAGTGAGTCACTTAAGTCAGCAGAAGTTTTCAGGGATGTTTCTGCGACGTGCTGCTTTCCAACAGCCTCAGCAAGTTCTTGTTGCAGCTGTCCAACTGTTCTCTAGAGAAACAATGGTGCAGGAGGGTGAAGCAAAAGGTAAAAAACTAAAGCGTGCATTTTTATTTTTGCTTACCAGTTCCTATACTTAGATCATATTTCTGAGTGAACCGCAAAAGGAAGAAAAGTGGTAGAGGAGAATCGCCTGATGCTCACTGGGGTGCAGAGCTGGGATTTGCCACTTGCCAAATGGCAGCAGAAAGGGAACAAAACAGAGGCAACTCGAGGGATGGCCTTCCAGGCAGGTAGCTCATAGCTGGTAAATTCTAGAAGCACCAGATGCCTTTGGGAGCTGCTCTACTTCAGTGTCCACCTGACCTTTTCTTCTGCTTCGTCTGTTTCACGTTTAAAGACATCACTCACTGCTCTTACCTGGTTGGTCTTCTGCGCATCTTCCAGCTGCTGACTCAGTGAAAGGTTTTCACGTTGGAGCTGGGCCACTTGTTCCTGCAGAACTTCCCACTCTGCAGTTTTTTTTCTCGGTTCACCTTTTGCAAGGTATAAGGCACGATGTTCCTTTGCCTGCCTCTGGGCCTGGAAAAGTGCTTTTTCTGTTGCTTCTAAAAGCAATGTCTTTTCCTCAAGCACTTCTTCCCATTGCTCCAGTTGTCTCTTTCGCCTGTGAGCTCTCCTATTGGATTTCTTCTGCTGCTGAAGCAAGGTCTTGTTGCTCTTTTAAAACTCAGAGATGTTCCCAATGAGGTTTTCTACACAGGAGGGCTCAAATTGTCTCTTAAATCCCTGCTTAGCATCATTTGCTGAGCTTGAGTGACTTTCAAAGGTCTTGGTGAGACTGAGTGGGGCAGAAGTTTCCACTGCTACTCCATCTATGTTGGAGAGATGGAGCAGGGCAGAAGTTGCCACTGCTACTCCATCTGCGCTGCCCTCTGCCTGTTCAAAGTTAAAGAATAGAAATTGTCAACATTTAAGAAAATCGGCTCAAAAGAGGATGCCATGGCAAGCATTTTATAAAACCAGAAGAAGACTGTCACCTGCTTGACTTCATATTCCAAAGGGCCTTCTCCCTGGCTTTCCTGCTCTGTGCAGTCCCTGGGGTGCACACGAGCACTGCGCCTAGAAAAGACAGAAGGCATGTTCAGTTGCGCACACTGCCTGTCGCACTCCTCATGGCCCTTTCTTGGCCACCTGTTCCAGACTGACAGCAAACTGGGAGAGAGCAGCACACACTTGCTAGTACACACTTAAATGTTGTTTTCCTGTATGCTACGGTGTATCGGCAAAGTCTTCCTCAAAGCAAGACTGCTGTGAAAGACACAGCGCGCTTTACTCCCAGGGGTGCTGACAGCCCACAGTAGCCCAGGCAGCCTTTCTTCCTGCTTCCAGTTGATACTGGCCAATGGAGGCAGGAGATGGAGGGGGTGACCGGAGGGGAAGAAATGTCTAGAATGGGTGTCCTGTTATTCTGGAAGGTATATATGCACAGGACGGGCTATGTGCAGGGAGGCCGAATTTGCCTGTGGGCTGAGCTGCCATCATCAGGAAATGTGCTGATTTTCCCAGGCCTTTAAGCACACGTATGTGCCCTCGAGAACAGAAACCAGCAGGCACAGACCTTCTCTGTGTCATTCTCAATCTCCAGAAAAACTTCTGGATCTTCTCCATGATCCGTTGGGACTGGGCACTACCACCAGCACCACCAGCTACCACTACCGCCACCAGTGCCAACACTGCCAGTACCAATACCACACATGCTATATGCTCTCTTGCAAGATGATCTGCTTCATAACCATCCCTGGCACCAAGGTCAGGTTGACAGCCCTGTAGCTCCCCGGCTCCTACTAATGACCCTTCTTGTAGATGGGACACATTGGCAAGCCTCTAATCATCTGAGACCTCTATGGTTGACCAGGAATGCTGATAGATGATGGAAAGCAGCTTGGCTATCACCTCTGCCAGCCCCCTCAGCATCAGGATTCCATCTGGCCCCACAGACCTGTGGCAATACAGGTGGAGTAGCAGGTCTCTTACAGTTTCCACCTGAATCAGTGGGTGTTTTATTCTGTTCCTCATCCATGACTTCCAGATCAGGAGGTAGAGTACCAGATAACTAGTCTGACTTTTAATGTAGAGAAGTCATTGAGAACCTCAGCCTTTTCCTTATCCTCGGTGGTTTCCTTATCCTTTCCTTATCCTCATGTTCCCTGCCACATCCAGTAAAGGATGGAGATTCTCCTTAGCCCTCCTCTTACTGTTAATACATCTGCAAAATAGTTTTTTTTTCTGTTCTCTGTTAACCCAATGGCCAAGTTGAGTTTGAGCTGGGCTTCTGCTTATTTAATTTTCTCTCCGCACATCCTAACAAATTCTTTGTACTCTCCTCGATTTGCCTGTCCCTTCTTCCACAAGAGGAAGATTCTCTTTTTCTGCCTGGAGCCTCAGTAAGTGCTCCCTGTTCATCCATACCAGTCTTCTTCCCTGCTGGCTCATCTTGTGGTACAGGGAATTAGCCTGCTCCTGTGCCTTTAAGACTTCCTTCTTGAGGAGTGACCGGCCTTCCTGGATCCCTTTACCCTTCAGGACTGAATCCCAAGGGACTCTCCCTACCAGTGTGTCTCTTTCCAATTTATAGGAGGGAGATGAGGTTCTTTTAATACCCGTATACCCGGCGTGAAATTAAGAAACAACGGTTCATATGTTAGTCCAACCAGGTTTATTACAAATCCTAATCAGGAAGATGGGGAAGGGAAGGAGGGAGATAGAAAAGATAGGAAAGAAGCAAGAATTGCATAAGCGGGGATAGTCACCATCAGGATCCAGCAGCGGTCCCGTTGCACGACGTTTGAAGGACCGAGGCAAAAGCAGCCGGAGGGGGAGGGGGGGGAGGGAGGCAAGGGAGCAGCAGCGTGGCCGGTCTTGGGCAGCAAGCAGGTAGCAGGAGGCAGTCGCAGAGCCCATGTCGGAGGAAGCAGGAGTGCTCAGGCAGCAGGCCCAGGAGAGTTCGTCATCATGCGGGAGGGAGTTCCATAGTTAGGAATCTGATGGCAGACACCTATTCTCATGGTTTTCAATTCCTCTTTCATTCTACTTGTTCTCTGCCTACGTAATATCCTTGGGCGCTTGAGCAAGAGTCATGTGAGTACCCCCTGAGATGGCCATCATCCTGAGATAAGTCCACACAAAAGACCACTTCACGGCTATTTAGCTGCAGCTCATCTCTCTCTCCTTGCCCCTGGCCTCGTCCATCTGTGTCCCCCAGACAAAGGATTTCACAACCCTTGCCCAGGACTTGCCCATCAAAGTTCTCCAGTCAAAGGATTTCTCAACCCCGCCCAAGACTTGCCTGGACTTGAACAAGTCCAACTGTGTCCCCAGCAAGCTTTGAGACACTGATGTTAACAGAGTAATATCTTTCACAGTGTCATGATTGTCTCCCAGTCCACCCTCCGGAAGTCCAAGGTAGCATTTTTGCTGCCCCCTCTCCTGACTTCACCAAGAACTGAAAACTCCACCATTTCATGGTCATTCTGTCCAAAACAGCTCTAAACCTTCTTCTCCCACCAGTTCTTCTCTGTTTGTAAACAGCAGGTCTAACTAGTCATCTCTCCTGGCAGGCTCTCTTACCAGCTGCAGAAGGAAGTTACCTTCCATGCACTCTAGAAACATCCTAGACTGCTTCTTCTGCGCTGTATTGTATTTCTAGCATATATCAGGGAAGTTGAAGTCCTCCATGAGAACAAGGGCTGGCGATTGTGTAACTTCTGCCAACTTTTTGTAGAATGCCTCATCTGTCTCTCCATCCTGGCTAGGCAGTCTATAACAAACCCCCACAAGGATATCCGCCTTTTTGACACTCCCTGTGATCCTTACCTATAGAAATTCAACCTTATCATTCCCAGCACCAAGCTCAACAACACTAAAACACTCTCTAACATAGAGAGCCACATCACCACCCCTTCTTCCTTGCCTATCCCTTCTGAAGAGCTTGTAGCCATCCATTGCGGCACTCCAGTTGTGAAAGCAATCTCACCATGTTTCTGTAATGGCAACTAAGTCATAGTTTGCCTGCCACACAATGGCCTCCAGCTTCTCCTTTTGTTGCCCATGCTGCATACAATGGTGTAGATGTACTTCAGCTGAGCTCCTTGCCTCACCCCCAGTCCTGTCACTGTGCCCCCAGCCTCATCTCTAGTGGACCTGTTTTTATCCCCTCCCCCCTTCATATCTAGTTTAAAGCCATCTCCACAAGCCCTGCTAGCTCCGGGGCTAAGATCCATTTCCCACTTTGAGACAGGTGACACCCACCAGCAGCCAAGAGGCCAAGTGCTGAGTAAACTGCACCATGGCCCAAAATCCCAAAATTCTTACATTTGCACCAGCCTCTCAGCCATGTGTTAATAAGATGGGTCTTCCTGCTCCTTTCAGTATCTGTCCCTGCCACTGAAGGGGGAAAAATATGACCCGTACTCCCATTACATCTGCTAATTGTTCCAGTCCTCTGAAGTCCTTTTTGATAGTCCCCAGGTTTCTCTCAGCAAGTTCATCGCTGCTGGCCTGAACTATCAGTAAAGAAAAATAATCAGAGGAGCGAATCAGACTATGAAGTTTCCTAGAATTATCCCTGACTTGAGCCCCAGGGAGGCAGCACACTTCCCTGTGGGTAGTGTCTACTGACATACAGAGCCCTCCATTCCTCTTAGAAGGGAGTTGTCTATGACAGCCACCTTTCTGTCCTTGGCGGAGGCAGCCTTGAGGTGTGGAGTTGTCCGCCTCACTCCAGACAACCTTACTGGTGGATCTCCCACTGCATCCTCCCTCACCTCTCCCTCAAGTTCTAGAGCCTCAAACCTATTACATAGGGGCACCTGGGGAACTAAGGAAGGTCAGGATGAGGGCTACCTGTGACACTAAGCTGGGAACTATTTCCACTCCTCCTCTTCCCTTGTCTCCCTCTGCTCGGTGATGGCAGGGGTGAGGATTCACCACTGTTTGGGGGTATCAACCCCATGTCTTTCTCACACATTCAGCAGAGACTTACTCCAATTTATCTCCTGCTCACATTCTCTGATACTCCTTAATCTCTCCACCTCCCCCTTGAACTTCACACCACACTGAGCAGATCATTCACCTGCTCACACCTCACGCAGGTAGAATCTCTGCTGCCTTTCACTGGCAGCAAGAGGCTTGGGCACTCACTGCGGCCAGAGACTTGAGACGACACATTTTTAGGCAGGCACTCTGAGTCACTGTGTTCTTTCTTGTCAGAGCTTTCTGCCTAGTGGACACCATTGCTAAATTTGCTGTCTGGGAGGCAGCTGATCGGTGAAGCAGTCTCCCAAGTAAGCAGATATACTCCCCCTCTTCAGCCTCCCTGCCTGATTGCGCCTCATCACATTCACTGTTGCCTGAAGCTGCATGGAGGCAGCATGGATCATAGTTCCCAGACACTGAGCAGTTATAATTAACATAACAACAGTGAGTGTTTTAGAGAAAGAGTCCAGTGCTTAGGGGAATGCAGCTTAGCTTCCAGTTAGTAGCCTGAGTTTTGAGGCTGTTTAAAAGAAATATTATTTATTTATTTATTTATTTATTTATTTATTTATTTATTTTGAAGATCATAATAGTAGAAAGGCTTTGGAATTCGGTTGGAAATTTCTCATGCCTGATACATTGTCACACAGATAGATTGGTCCTCTTGCATGGGAGGGAGCAGTCCCATGGAAGTGCCAAAGTGATTCATCAGTTGAAAATGAAAGATGCAGAATATCTGTATCATTCACACAGTCATGCAAGGATGAAAAACATTGAGGCGGAGTGTTTTCCATCTGAGTCTAGATATATCTCCACAAACACACATAGCTGGGACAGGGGTACCAGAGACCACGACAGGGGAACTGGTGGTGGTGGCCAGGCTCCAAGGGCCTCCCTGGTACTCCAGGATTGCCACGATGGGCCAACAACTCCTTATGTTCTACTCAGTAGGCCACTGGCAAATGGTGCCATCGGCAGCTGTCTGAGAGGAAAAGGCTGTTACAAACCTACAACAACATTTTGGAGCCAGTACTCAAAGTGTAGGGCAAATAAATCCCTCCTGAAGAGCTAGGTTCCAATATATGCCCAGTTTGGGTTATGAGTTAGTGTAAACGTACCTTCCCTTCTCACAGTAATGGGATGGTGAGAAAATGGCGTGAGCATTTGTGTTTGGCAGTGCATAAGCACAGTTGCTTCTGTTTGGAGAAATAATGCAAAGCAGGTTCCAGTTTCATAATTCTGAAGGGGCACTACCTAATTTCTATATCCTGTACTGTTATTGAAAAAGAATTATTAATCAAATATACTGCTAGTTACCCAATACATATTTCTTTAGGGGGAATTCTGAGTTGCAGAAATTTGAAGGGGATTGTCATTCCAAAACCCAACAGAATTGGAAGAAAGGACATCTACACATTGCAGATAACATTAAACTGAAATTGTGTTTCCACTCAAGAGGGGTGGGCACAGATTGGTGAGCTAAATGCATGCAGCCCTAATGGAAAAAGGCAGTGCCCTGAAGAGTGACTTGCTCATCTCAAGCAAAACAAAACAAAGCACAACAAAAACTTGCTAGGGGATCTCTGTGACTGTGTGATTTTGCATACAGGCTACAATCTTCCAGTCTTAATCAGTCTTTAGGATACCAGCTGTCTGTGAACACCAGTGCATGAGTATATCAAACTGTGAGGTGCTTGTAGTTTTGTTCATGGCAGTGTTTGGAAGAAAAACATTGTGGGGTCACATCACGGGCACTGCAGAAGCAGGCAGAAGGGAAATTGCAGAAATACGTGTTGCAATGTCAGTAGTGCTTGCCTGTTATAGATACAAGATAGGGTAGATCAGCTGCTTAGCTGGTCCCAGCCCCGCTGCCTCCTAGGCCAAGACTGCCAGAGGAGAGATCTTCACACAAAGGTTAGCAATAAAGGAACTCCAAAATATATATAATAAATATATATATTTTATATATATATTATAGATATTATTATATAATATAATAATATATTATATATTATTATATATTATATATATTTATATACATATAATATAATTATATTAATTATATATATATTTATATATAAATATATTAATTATATATATTATTATATATATAAACTCCAAAATATATATATATAAATACTGTGGTGCAACTATATTAGTGATCTTGGCACCATGATTCAGTATTTAAAATAATAGGAAAATACTCAAAATTCATTAGAGCCACAGGCTGTTTTTGCTCTAAGGATATGAACACTAGGTGTCAGTGCAGTCCAACGAAAGGCATTACAAGGGCTCCAGGAATTACCAGGAAAATGTCAATTTGGGTGGTTCGGTTTTTTTTTTTTTTTTTTTTTTTTTCCCTTTGGAGGAAAAGTAGTTTTTGATGATGTCAGAGAACTTAAAGAAAAAGACAATCGTGTTATAAACGTAAGTGTATAAACATAAATCTAGAAATTGTAGAAATTGTATGTGGACAGCATATTTGATTAGAAAGGAAATGGATGATGAAAACTACAAATTGCATTATAGGATGATCTTTTTTGTCACACAGAAACAGAGCCCCATCTTCTTTAAGCTGAAAAGTTTTGAAAAGTTTTGCCGTGCTAAAACTTTTCAAAGCTGTTTCCCTACTTAGCAGCAATTTTAGTATCTGATATGCACATCTCACACAATTCAAGACTAGTGGGGCATGTTGGATTAAGGAGCACTGATAAGTAAGTGCAGTGCATACTAATGTACAAACAAGCCCAGTAAGAAATCAACCATATCTCTTCAGCATCTCAAATTTCTCTGTTCATTTATCTTTCTTAAGCTTTTAAAATCTTCTCTCAATACTCTTTTCCGTCTGTGTCCGAAATATCCTTATCTCCTGTACTCCTTCAACTGAAATATCTCTGAAATAACTGAAGACTTTTAGAATTGGAAAAATGAGTGTCAAGTAAGAAATAGGGATTTATACTCAGAGCCAGTTAGTCCCCGTGTCTCTTCATGTCTGGATTTCATCATTTGCTTCCTTGTAATGTAGAACAGTGAGAATGAGAAACAAAATTCTGGCAATGTGCTGTTTTTAATTTTTAATCTTTTTTTCCCATCTTTTGACAAATGATGACTTCTGTCAAAATAACCTCCCATAAAAACCTGCATACCTCCCTTGTGAGCTCTTCCTATGCTGATTAAGTTCCAATGAAATGTAGTGGCTTTTTATTTAACTTTCGTTTATTAAATGTGACCAGACAGTCTTTGGATACCATTAGAAATTTGCAGATAAAGCAGAGGTCTTGTTGATCTGTGCCAGCTGAGTGCAGAGCCCCTCCAGTATAAACTAGACATGTTCATCACCACATCTTCAGGCAAGAGCCTGAGAAAACAGATGAGCCAAACATCCTGTCCAAAAAATCAACAGTCTGGGATACTGGCAAACCAATTAAGGAAATGAAATCCACAGGTAGATAGAACTCCTTCCAGTGAACTCCAGACATTCATGATGAAACACTGCTGCTAAGATCAACAGGTAAAAGAATATCTCTGCTGTCTTCCTTCAAAAAGAGAGTGGTTAACTCTGGAGAGTAATTGGGTATTTGCCATGCTTTCTGCCGGCAGTGGACTCAAAGTTGACTTCAGTCACCCACTGACAGGAGTACTTTTCACAGAAATGTGTGGATGATATACATCCACAAAGCATACTTGCAGAGGTGAAGCTCAAAGGACTGGGCTGTAGATTTTTCGGTTTCAAGGAAAGAATACTGATTTAAGGACTTGAGAAAGCTGCTCTTGACTGTGCTTTGAGCAAGGGGGCTTGACTAGAAATATCCAGAGGTCTCTTCCCATCACAGCTATGCTATGATCCAGAAAGTCTTGTGTCTTTCTAACTTCTAGGTTCATAGGTTATGTTACAGAGAAAAGATAGAGAAGTTGTGATTCTGCTTTATGAAATCACGTCGTATGTGCTGCCAGCAGGACAATCTACCAACTCTGTAGGTGTCCAGATCATAACTGAGGGAAGCTGGTAGATGATTGGAAATTATTCATAAGCCACAAATAAAAAGATGTTTGACAAATAGTTTATGTCAGATGATGCCTTTTTCTTGATCTTGTCGGAAACAAAAATCCATTTAAAGGTGAGCTGAGGTGGACCATATAGTTTGGGACTTGAATTTAGCTTAAAATAAAATCTGGGAAAATCAGTTGTGCTGTTATATGTCAGGGCCTACATTCAGTGTCCAGTTTCCTGAGTAAGCAGAATATATCATGATCAATGTGAAAGAAAGCATTTTGCTGAATTCTCCTTCTGATATCATTACTAAGCAGTATGGATACACCGCTTTCTTCTGACAAACCCACTAGCAAAGTTCACTATTTCTATTAAATCTTCACTGCCTTGATACATTTGCAATCATCCCATCATATTCCTTTCTTCTTCTGGTTTCCATCCTGTACTTCTTCTCGTCTCAGCTTATTTTCTATCTTCTGATCACATTCATATATTTTACATAAATTTCACCTGCTTTTTAATTTTTCAACTGTCCTAAAACACAAATTCTCTTTCACCAGGGCTTTGTAAATGTCTGAGTCTTTCTGAATTTCTGATTGGCATCACTCAGACATTTCTCAAGCAGTAGTACAGCAGCACATCATGACAGCCAAGGAAAGAACTCAAAAAGAAATACAACCACCACTCAACATGCCTAGCAAAAAACCAACATGCGATGTAATTCCATAACCACAGGACTTGCTGTTATTTTGTCCTGATTTTCCCCAAACACTGATACTAGACTAGTAACTTGACAAGAAACATTTATTTAACAGCAGCCATACAAGTCTAAGAGTCTGAGCTAGCAGTTTTACAGAATCACAGAATCACAGAATGGCCAGGGTTGGAAGAGACATCAAGGATCATGAATCTCCAACCCCCCCTGCCACGTGCCAGGGCCACCAACCTCCCCATTTAATAGAATAGAAAGCTTTGGAAAGGTGGAAACTGTAGTTTGCTTTCCACCCAGCCAGCCCACATGTACTATCTCTCTATTAACTGCCTGACAGGAGACATCTCCTTTCAGACACATCCCTGCCTCTTCGTTCTCTACCATCAGGTCACGAGACCTATATCTAAGTCTTGTTTTTTTGGATCACTTTTCATCAACACATGGCCATTTTCTTCTGAGGAGCCTGGTCAGTAGAGGAAGTTCAAATAAGACTCACAAAATCACAGAATTGTAGGGGTTGGAAGGGACCTCCAGAGATCATCGAGTCCAACCCCCCTGCCAAAGCAGGTTCCCTACAGCAGGTCACACAGGTAGGCATCCAGGCAGGTGTTGAACATCTCCAGAGAAGGAGACTCCACCACCTCCCTGGGCAGCCTGTTCCAGTGCTCCGTCACCTCACTGTAAAGAAGTTCTTGCGCACATTTGTGCAGAACTTCCTATGCTGCAGTTTCTGGCCGTTTCCCCTTGTCCTGTCTCCACTCACCACTGAAAAGAGTCTGGCCTCGCCATTCTGCCCCCCACACCTCAGATACTTATAGACCTGGATCAGGTCCCCTCTCAGTCTTCTTTTCTCAAGGCTGAACAGACCCAGTTCACTCAGCCTTGTAAAAGTTCACTCATCTAGTAAAAATATAACAGGAAGTGTTCAGCTCCACCATCTTCAGCAAATCCTGGTTCTTCCTGAGAGCCACCAAGGCTTTGTTTGTTATACAAGCCATTAGGTTTCCTCGGCTTTTGGTCATTCAAATTTTGTCTTCTGTCTTGCTTTGTGAGGACAGCTGCAGAGAGAGGTTAAGAATGTGCAGTAACCCCATGCCTCTGACAGGGCTGAACTTGATACTCCCAGTGTTTATAATATATTGAAACTACAGTGACAGTAAGGTTTGCACATGTGCCCCAGGCACGCATGTGTATGCATGGTGGGAGGGCTCAGAAAAAAATTTTCTTTTGCTTCCTTTGCCACTCAGTGTTTTGAAATTATTGCTAACAATTCAAGACATGAAGTATCTATCACTATGAACATAATAAAAAGCTCCATTAATCCACACACACAAATAAATCAAAGTTTTCACACTGATAATTTCCCATGAATATACTTCAAGTCTTTTATTCCATAAATTGCCTTGCTGCAAAATTTGAGCTTGTCTTTAACAGATTTGTGGCATCATTTCTGCTGTCTGTGCTTGATAAATAGGAAAGCATTTCCTGCAAGAATTGTCACACATGCATTTTTTGTAATAGGCTTGAGGGAGAATATTTAGCCAGCAGTACTAATTCCTTCTCTCTGGGCATCCATGCCACTGAAATCTGATATCTTCAGTATTTAAAGGAAGACTGAAACATTGAATGATAATAGACAATAGCATAAGCATACATATTTCCTTGAAGTTATAGAAGATTCTTAGACTGTTTTTCCAATTCTGATCTTCCAGAATTTTAAATAGATTCATGGATTTATATATGCCCACAGAGAACAAAATTTCATTTTAACTGCTCACAGAAATAAAATTTATCCTCAAATATTTAATTTGCTATTCATATTTTAACTTAGATTGTCAGCACTAGAATCTGTGCAAAAGAATCAGGAACATCATAACCTCTAAAATGACCGATTTTCAGTTCAGTTCATTAGACACACGAAGAAACAAACATCTCTGTATTTTAACCACAATTTTGCATTATGTCATTGCATCATTCCAATTTTTCTTACGCCCTTTTCATTCAAGAGGCCAAATGGCCATTTTCTTTCCATTGAAGTGGATTTTAAAAGAACCAAACTTCTCATTGTAACCTTTTAAACCCCTAACCTTTTAAAAGCCATTCATAGAAAGAATTACAATGATAATAAAATATATGTTGAAGGTTCATTGGAATTGGACAGACATTTTACAATCTAAACTCTTTTAGTGTTGTCAGTTCACAAGATTTAAGCTTTAAGATTTCTAAAGCAGGTGTTCTGCTTTGAAGCTTGAAGTTAGACTGTTTGTAGTTCTTAGAATAAAATATCACCATCATGTTGGGAAGTGTCCCATATGCACAATTATACAATTTCTTCAGGGGGACAAATCACCCACTCAAGAGTGAAAATGATATCAGATGACTCAGTTTTGAACCAAAGTAACCCAATAGTGAGCATTTACAAATTCCTAAATAGAGAACATTTGGCATGTTAGCTTTGAAAGCAGAATTGTTAAAATCTGTGAGTAGAGCAGTTGCCATAAGCATGGAAGGCTGCTGCATAGAAGAGTTAAAAAATCTCTCAGGCATGATTGATTCAGAAAGGTGTGTGTGAGATGTTTTTTTCCTGCAAATCAAATTGAAGGAAAGAGGAAAATTAACATCTCTCCTTCCTATAGATGGTCCATTACTAGAGCAAGACATCAGCTAATGCACCTATACATTGGACATTGTGTTATTAATGGTCCTCCTAATAGCTGGTGACAGTGAGAGAGTGAATTTCCACAGTTCACAGCCCTTTGTAAGACTTCTTCTGGAACATTTCTCTCTACTATCATCACCTTGACTCCCCCTCTGACCTCTTTATCAGTCAGTGAGTGGTACCAGAGGCTTAAGACACATAATCACAGCAGTGTGTGCCATGTGTGCTCTGCAGAGCAGCACAATGCAGAAGAGAAAAAAAAAGGGGAGGGGGGGGGGGG